>NC_090405.1:0-304216 GCF_036365525.1 Heterodontus francisci | reverse complement strand
ACATACACTGACACCCAGTAACACAGACACACACGGACACCAAGTAACAAAGTCACACACTTACACCCAGTAACACAAACAAACACACTGACACCAAGTAACACAGACACACACTTACACCAAGTAACACAAACACACACTTACACCAAGTAACAAAGACAGACACTTACACCAAGTTACACAGACATACACTGACACCAAGTAACAAAGACAGACAATTACACCAAGTAACAAAGACATACACATACACCAAGTATTTTGACATACACTTGCACCAAGTGACAAAGACACACACTGATACCCAGTAGCACAGACACACACTTACACCAAGTAACAAAGACATACACTGACACCCAGTAACACAGACACACACCGACACCAAGTAACAAAGTCACACACTTACACCAAGTAACACAGGCACACAGTGACACCAAGTAACAAAGACATATACTGACACCCAGTAACACGGAGACACACTGGGCGGCACATTGGCGCAGTGGTTAGCACCGCAGCCTCACAGCTCCAGGGATCCGGGTTCGATTCTGGGTACTGCCTGTCCGGAGTTTGCAAGTTCTCCCTGTGTCTGCGTGGGTTTCCTCCGGGTGCTCCGGCTTCCTCCCACATGCCAAAGACTTGCAGGATGATAGGTTAATTGGCCATCATAAATTGCCCCTAGTCTAGGTAGGTAGGTGGTAGGGAAATATATCGGGAAAGGTGGGGATGTGATAGGAATACGGGTTTAGTGTAGGATTAGTATAAATTGTTGGTTGATGGTCGGCACAGACCCGGTGGGGCGAAGGGCCTGTTAAAGTGCTGTATCTCAAAACTAAACTAAATACTGACACCTAGTGTCACAGATACACACTGACACCCAGTAACACAAACAAACACACACTGACACCCAGTAACACAGAGAAACACTGAGAAACAGTGACAAAGAAATACACTGACACCAAGTAACAAAGACACACACTGACACCAAGTCACACAGACACACACTGACACCCAGTAACACAAACAAACACACTGACACCCAGTAACACAGACACACACTGACACCAAGTAACAAAGACATACACTGACATCAAGTCACAAAGACATACACTCATACCCAGTCACAAAGACATACACTGATACCCAGTAACACAGACACACACTGACACTAAGTAACAAAGACATACACTGACACTAAGTAACAAAGACATACACTGACACCAAGTCACAAAGACACACACTGACACCCAGTAACAAAGACAAACACTGATACCCAGTAACACAGACGCACACTTACACCAAGTAACAAAGACATAGACTTACACAAAGTAACACAGACATACACTGACAACAAGTCACAAACATATACATTGACACGAAGTAACAAAGACAGACTATTACACCAAGTAATAAATACATTCACCTACACCAAGTATTTTGACATACACTGACACAAAGTAACAAAGACATACACTGATAGCCAGTCACACAGACACACACCGACACCAAGTAACAAAGACATACACTGACACCAAGTCACAAAGACACACACTGACACCCAGTAACAAAGACATACACTGACACCAAGTAACAAAGACATACACTGATACCCAGTAACACAGACACACACTTACACCAAGTAACAAAGACATACACTGACACCAAGTCACAAAGACACACATTGACAACCAGTAACAAAGACATACACTGACACCGAGTCACAAAGACATACACTGATACCCAGTAACAAAGACATACACTGATACCCAGTAACACAGACACACACTTACACCAAGTAACAAAGACATACACTGACACCAAGTCACAAAGACACAAACTGACACCAAGTAACAAAGACATACACTGACACCCAGTAACAAAGACATCCACTGACAACAAGTCACAAACACATACACTGACACCAAGTAACAAAGACATACACTGACACCAATTAACAAAGACATACACTGATACCCAGTAACACCGACGCACACTTACACCAAGTAACAAAGACATACTCTTACACCAGGTAACGCAGACATTCACTTACACCAACTATTTTGACAAACACTTACACCAAGTAACAAAGACATACACTGACACCCAGTAACAAAGACATTTACTGACACCCAGTAACACAGACACACACGGACACCAAGTAACAAAGACACACACTGACACCAAGTAACACAGACACACACTGACACCCAGTAACACAAACAAACACACTGACACCCAGTAACACAGACACACACTGACACCAAGTAACAAAGACATACACTGACATCAAGTCACAAAGACATACACTCATACCCAGTCACAAAGACATACACTGATACCCAGTAACACAGACACACACTGACACAAAGTAACAAAGACATACACTGACACCAAGTCACAAAGACACACACTGACACCCAGTAACAAAGACATACACTGACACCCAGTAACACAGACACACACTTACACCAAGTAACAAAGACACACACTTACACCAAGTAACAAAGACATACACTGACACCAAGTAACACGGACACACACTGACACCCAGTAACACAAACAAACACACTGACACCCAGTAACACAGACACACACTGACACCAAGTAACAAAGACATACACTGACATCAAGTAGCACAGACACACACTGGGTGGCACATTGGCACAGTGGTTAGCAGCCTCACAGCTCCAGGGACCAGGGCTCGATTCTGGGTACTGCCTTTGCGGAGTTTGCAAGTTCTCCCTGTCTCTGCGTGAGTTTTCTCCGGGTGCTCCGGTTTCCTCCCACATGCCAAAGACTTGCAGGTTGGAAGGTTAATTGGCCAATATAAATTGCCGCTAGTATAGGTAGGTGGTAGGGAAATATATAGGGACCGGTGGGGATGTTATTGGAATATGGGATTCGTGCAGGATTAGTATAAATGGTTGTTTAATGGTCGGCACAGACTCGGTGGTCCGAAGGGCCTGTTTCAGTGCTGTATCTCAAAACTAAACTAAATACTGACACCTAGTGTCACATGCACACACTGACCCCCAGTAACAAAGACATACACTTACACCAAGTAACAAAGACACATACTTACACCAAGTAACACAGACATACACTGACACCAAGTAACAAAGACATACACTTACACCAAGTAACAAAGACAGACAATTACACCAACTAACAAAGATATACACTTACACCAAGTATTTTGACATACACTTGCACCAAGTAACAAAGACATACACTGACACCCAGGAACACAGACACACATTGACACAAAGTAACAAAGACACACACTTACACCAAGTAACAAAGACATACACTTACACCAAGTATTTTGACACACACTTACACCAAGTAACAAAGACATACACTGACACCCAGTAACACAGACACACACTGACACCAAGTAACACAGACACACACTGACACCAAGTCACAAAGACATACACTGATACCAAGTCACAAAGACATACACTGATACCCAGTAACACAGACGGACACTTACACCAGGTAACGCAGACATTCACTTACACCAAGTATTTTGACATACACTTACACCAAGTAACAAAGACATACACTGATACCCAGTAACACAGACACACACTTACACCAAGTAACAAAGACATACACTGACACCAAGTCACAAAGACATACTCTCATACCCAGTAACAAAGACATACACTGATACCCAGTAATTCAGACACACACTTACACAATGTAACAAAGACATACACTGACACCAAGTCACAAAGACACAAACTGACACCAAGTAACAAAGACACACACTGACAACAAGTCACAAACACATACACTGACACCAAGTAACAAAGACATACACTGACACCAATTAACAAAGACATACACTGATACCCAGTAACACAGACGCACACTTACACCAGGCAACGCAGACATTCACTTACACCAAGTATTTTGACATACACTTACACCAAGTAACAAAGACTTACACTGACACCCAGTAACAAAGACATACACTGACACCAAGTCACAATGACATACACTGACACCAAGTAACAAAGACATACACTTACACAAAGTAACAAAGACATACACTGATACCCAGTAACACAGACACACACTGATACCCAGTAACACAGACACACACTTACACCAAGTAACAAAGACATGCACTGACACCAAGTCACAAAGACACACACTGACACCCAGTAACAAAGACATACACTGACACCCAGTAACACAGACACACACTTACACCAAGTAACAAAGACATACACTGACACCAAGTCACAAAGACACACACTGACACCCAGGAACAAAGACATACACTGACACCAAGTCACAAAGACATACACTGACACCAAGTCACAAAGACACACACTGACACCCAGTAACAAAGACATACACTGACACCAAGTCACAAAGACATACACTGATGCCCAGTAACAAAGACAGACACTGATACCCAGTAACACAGACGCACACTTACACCAAGTAACACAGACATGCACTGACACCAAGTAACAAAGACATAAACTTACACCAAGTAGCAAAGACATACACTTACACCAAGTTACAAAGACACACACTTACACCAAGTAACACAGACAGACACTGACACCAAGTAACATAGACAGACAATTACACCAAGTAACAAAGACATACACCTACACCAAGTATTTTGGCATTCACTGACAACAAGACACAAACTGATACACTGACACCAAGTAACAAAGACATACACTTACACCAAGTAACAAAGACAGACACTGAAACCCAGTAACACAGACGCACACTTACGCCAAGTAACACAGACATACACTTACACCAAGTATTTTGACATACACTTACACCAAGTAACAAAGACATACACTGACACCCAGTAACAAAGACATTCACTGACAACAAGACACAAACTGATACACTGACACCAAGTAACAAAGACATACACTTACACCAAGTATTTTGACATACACTTACACCAAGTAACAAAGACATACACTGACACCAAGTAACAAAGACACACACTTACACCAAGTAACACAGACATATACTGACACGAAGTAACAAAGACAGACTATTACACCAAGTAATAAATACGTACACTTACACCAAGTATTTTGACATACACTTGCAACAAGTAACAAAGACATACACTGACAACCAGTAACTAAGACATACAATGACACCAAGTAACAAAGAAATCGACTGACAACAAGCCACTAACACATACACTGGCACCAAGTAACAAAGACATACACTTGCACCAAGTAACAAAGACATACACTGACACTCAGGAACACAGACACACATTGACACAAAGTAACAAAGACACACACTTACACCAAGTAACAAAGACATACACTTACACCAAGTATTTTGACACACACTTACACCAAGTAACAAAGACATACACTGACACTAAGTCACAAAGACACAAACTGACACCAAGTAACAAGGACATACACTGACACCCAGTAACAAAGACATCCACAGACAACAAGTCACAAACACATACACTGACACCAAGTAACAAAGACATACACTGACACCCAGTAACAACGACATCCACAGACAACAAGTCACAAACACATACACTTACACCAAGTAACAAAGACATACACTGACACCAAGTCACAAAGACACAAACTGACACCAAGTAACAAGGACATACACTGACACCCAGTAACAAAGACATCCACTGACAACAAGTCACAAACACATACACTGACACCAAGTAACAAAGACAAACACTTACACGAAGTAACAAAGACATACACTGACACCCAGTAACAAAGACATCCACTGACAACAAGTCACAAACACATACACTGACACCAAGTAACAAAGACATATACTGACACCAAGTAACAAAGACATACACTGACACCCAGTATCAAAGAAATCCACTGACAACAAGTCACTAACACATACACTGGCACCAAGTAACAAAGACATACACTGACACCCAGGAACACAGACACACATTGACACACAGTAACAAAGACACACACTTACACCAAGTAACAAAGACATACACTTACACCAAGTATGTTGACACACACTTACACCAACTAACAAAGGCATACACTGACACCAAGTCACAAGACACACACTGACACCCAGTAACACAGACACACACTGACACCAAGTAACACAGACACACACTGACACCCAGTAAAAAAGACATACACTGACACCAAGTCACAAAGACACACACTGACACCCAGCAACACAGACACACACTGACACCAAGTAACACAGACACACACTTACACCAAGTAACAAAGACATACACTGACACCAAGTCACAAAGACATACACTCATACCCAGTAACAAAGACATACACTGATACCCAGTAACACAGACACACACTTACACCAAGTAACAAAGACATACACTGACACCAAGTCACAAAGACATACACTCATACCCAGTAACAAAGACATACACTGATACCCAGTAACACAGACACACACTGATACCCAGTAACACAGACACACACTTACACCAAGTAACAAAGACATACACTGACACCAAGTCACAAAGACACAAACTGACACCAAGTAACAAGGACATACACTGACACCCATTAACAAAGACATCCACTGACAACAAGTCACAAACACATACACTGACACCAAGTAACAAAGACAAACACTTACACCAAGTAACAAAGACATACACTGACATCCAGTAACAAAGACATCCACTGACAAAAAGTCACAAACACATACACTGACACCAAGTAACAAAGACATACACTTGCACCAAGTAACAAAGACATACACTGACACTCAGGAACACAGACACACATTGACACAAAGTAACAAAGACACACACTTACACCAAGTAACAAAGACATACACTGACACCAAGTCACAAAGACACAAACTGACACCAAGTAACAAGGACATACACTGACACCCAGTAACAAAGACAAACACTTACACCAAGTAACAAAGACATACACTGACACCCAGTAACAAAGACATCCACAGACAACAAGTCACAAACACATACACTGACACCAAGTAACAAAGACATACACTGACACCCAGTAACAAAGACATCCACAGACAACATGTCACAAACACATACACTTACACCAAGTAACAAAGACATACACTGACACCAAGTCACAAAGACACAAACTGACACCAAGTAACAAGGACATACACTGACACCCAGTAACAAAGACATCCACTGACAACAAGTCACAAACACATACAATGACACAAAGTAACAAAGACAAACACTTACACCAAGTAACAAAGACATACACTGACACCCAGTAACAAAGACATCCACTGACAACAAGTCACAAACACATACACTGACACCAAGTAACAAAGACATACACTGACACCCAGTATCAAAGAAATCCACTGACAACAAGTCACTAACACATACACTGGCACCAAGTAACAAAGACATACACTGACACCCAGGAACTCAGACACACATTGACACAAAGTAACAAAGACACACACTTACACCAAGTAACAAAGACATACACTTACACCAAGTATTTTGACACACACTTACACCAAGTAACAAAGACATACACTGACACCAAGTCACAAAGACACACACTGACACCCAGCAACACAGACACACACTGACACCAAGTAACACAGACACACACTTACACCAAGTAACAAAGACATACACTGACACCAAGTCACAAAGACATACACTCATACCCAGTAACAAAGACATACACTGATACCCAGTAACACAGACACACACTTACACCAAGTAACAAAGACATACACTGACACCAAGTCACAAAGACATACACTCATACCCAGTAACAAAGACATACACTGATACCCAGTAACACAGACACACACTGATACCCAGTAACACAGACACACACTTACACCAAGTAACAAAGACATACACTGACACCAAGTCACAAAGACACAAACTGACACCAACTAACAAGGACATACACTGACACCCATTAACAAAGACATCCACTGACAACAAGTCACAAACCCATACACTGACACCAAGTAACAAAGACATACACTGACACCCTGTAACAAAGACATCCACTGACAAAAAGTCACAAACACATACACTGACACCAAGTAACAAAGACATACACTGACACCAAGTAACAAAGACATACACTGATACCCAGTAACACAGACGCACACTTACACCAAGTAACAAAGACATACACTTACACCAGGTAACGCAGACATTCACTTACACCAAGTATTTTGACATACACTTACACCAAGTAACAAAGACTTACACTGACACCCAGTAACAAAGACATACACTGACACCAAGTCACAAAGACATACACTGACACCAAGTAACAAAGACATACACTTACACAAAGTAACAAAGACACACACTTACACCGAGTAACACAGACACACACTGACACCCAGCAACACAGACACACACTTACACCAAATAACACAGACATACACTGACACCAAGTAACAAAGACATACACTGATACCCAGTAACACAGGCACACACTTACACCAAGTAACAGTGACATACACTGACACCCAGTAACAAAGACATCCACTGACAAAAAGTCACAAACACATACACTGACACCAAGTAACAAAGACATACACTGACACCAAGTAACAAAGACATACACTGATACCCAGTAACACAGACGCACACTTACACCAAGTAACAAAGACATACACTTACACCAGGTAACGCAGACATTCACTTACACCAAGTATTTTGACATACACTTACACCAAGTAACAAAGACTTACACTGACACCCAGTAACAAAGACATACACTTACACAAAGTAACAAAGACACACACTTACACCGAGTAACACAGACACACACTGACACCCAGCAACACAGACACACACTTACACCAAATAACACAGACATACACTGACACCAAGTAACAAAGACATACACTGATACCCAGTAACACAGGCACACACTTACACCAAGTAACAGTGACATACACTGACACCAAGTCACAAAGACATACACTCATACCCAGTAACAAAGACATACACTGATTCCCAGTATCACACACACACACTGATACCCATTAACACAGACACACACTGATACCCAGTAACACAGACAAACACTTACACCAAGTTACAAAGACATACACTTACACCAAGTAACAAAGACATACACTTACACCAAGTAACACAGACACACACTGACACCAAGTAACAAATACATACACTGACTCCCAGTAACAAAGACATACACTGACACCCAGTAACACACACACCGACACCAAGTAACAAAGACACACATTTACACCAAGTAACACAGACATGCACTGACACCAAGTAACAAAGACATACACTTACACCAAGTAACAAAGACATACACTTACACCAAGTTACAAAGACACACACTTACACCAAGTAACACAGACATACACTGACACCAAGTAACATAGACAGACAATTACACCAAGTAACAAAGACATACACCTACACCAAGTATTTTGACATACACTTACAACAAGTAACAAAGACATACACTGATACCCAGTAACACATACACACACTTACACCAAGTAACAAAGACATACACTGACACCAAGTCACAAAGAGACAAACTGACACCAAGTAACAAGGACATACACTGACACCCAGTAACAAAGAAATCCACTGACAACAAGTCACAAACACATACACTGACACCAAGTAACACAGACATACACTGGCACCAAGTAACAAAGACATACACTGATACCCAGTAACACAGACGCACACTTACACCAAGTAACAAAGACATACACTTACACCAGGTAACGCAGACATTCACTTACACCAAGTATTTTGACATACACTTACACCAAGTAACAAAGACATACACTGACACCCAGTAACAAAGACAGACACTGACACCAAGTCACAAAGACCTACACTGACACCAAGTAACAAAGACATACACTAACACAAAGGAACAAAGACACACACTTACACCGAGTAACACAGACACACACTGACACTCAGCAACACAGACACACACTTACACGAAATAACACAGACATCCACTGACTCCCAGTAACAAAGACATACACTGACACCCAGTAACACAGACACACACCGACACCAAGTAACAAAGACACACACTTACACCAAGTAACACAGACATGCACTGACACCAAGTAACAAAGACATACACTTACACCAAGTAACAAAGACATACACTTACACCAAGTTACAAAGACACACACTTACACCAAGTAACAAAGACATACACTGACACCCAGTAACAAAGAAATCCACTGACAACAAGTCACTAACACATACACTGGCACCAAATAACAAAGACATACACTTGCACCAAGTAACAAAGACATACACTGACAACCAGGAACACAGACACACATTGACACAAAGTAACAAAGACACACACTTACACCAAGTAACAAAGACATACACTTACACCAAGTATTTTGACACACACTTACACCAAGTAACAAAGACATACACTGACACCAAGTCACAAAGACACACACTGACACCCAGTAACACAGACACACACTGACACCAAGTAACACAGACACACACTGACACCCAGTAAAAAAGCCATACATATGACACCAAGTCACAAACACATACACTGATACCAAGTCACAAAGACATACACTGATACCCAGTAACACAGACACACACTTACACCAAGTAACAAAGACATACACTGACACCAAGTCACAAAGACATACACTCATACCCTGTAACAAAGACATACACTGATACCCAGTAACACAGACACACACTGATACCCAGTAACACAGACACACACTTACACCAAGTAACAAAGACATACACTGACACCAAGTCACAAAGACACAAACTGACACCAAGTAACAAGGACATACACTGACACCCAGTAACAAAGACATCCACTGACAACAAGTCACAAACACATACACTGACACCATGTAACAAGGACAAACACTTACACCAAGTAACAATGACATACACTGACACCCAGTAACAAAGACATCCACTGACAACAAGTCACAAACACATACACTGACACCAAGTAACAAAGACATACACTGACACCAAGTAACAAAGACATACACTGATACCCAGTAACACAGACGCACACTTACACCAAGTAACAAAGACATACACTTACACCAGGTAACGCAGTCATTCACTTACACCAAGTATTTTGACATACACTTACACCAAGTAACAAAGACATACACTGACACCCAGTAACAAAGACATACACTGACACCAAGTCACAAAGACATACACTGACACCAAGTAACAAAGACATACTCTTACACAAAGTAACAAAGACACACACTTACACCGAGTAACACAGACACACACTGACACCCAGCAACACAGACACACACTTACACCAAATAACACAGACATACACTGACACCAAGTAACAAAGACATACACTGATACCCAGTAACACAGGCACACACTTACACCAAGTAACAGTGACATACACTGACACCAAGTAACAAAGACATACACTTACACAAAGTAACAAAGACATACAGTTACACCAAGTAACACAGACACACACTGTCACCAAGTAACAAATACATACACTGACTCCCAGTAACAAAGACATACACTGACACCCAGTAACACAGACACACACCGACACCAAGTAACAAAGACACACAATTACACCAAGTAACACAGACATGCACTGACACCAAGTAACAAAGACATACACTTACACCAAGTAACAAAGACATCCACTTACACCAAGTTACAAAGACACACACTTACACCAAGTAACACAGACATACACTAACACCAAGTAACATAGACAGACAATTACACCAAGTAACAAAGACATACACCTACACCAAGTATTTTGACATACACTGACTTACACCAAGTAACAAAGTCATACACTGACACCAAGTCACAAAGAGACAAACTGACACCAAGTAACAAGGACATACACTGACACCCAGTAACAAAGACATCCACTGACAACAAGTCACAAACACATGCACTGACACCAAGTAACAAAGACATACACTGACAACAAGTAACAAAGACATACACTGATACCCAGTAACACAGACGCACACTTACACCAAGTAACAAAGACATACACTTACACCAGGTAACGCAGACATTCACTTACACCAAGTATTTTGACATACACTTACACCAAGTAACAAAGACATAAACTGACACCCAGTAACAAAGACATACACTGACACCAATTCACAGAGACATACACTGACACCAAGTAACAAAGACATACACTAACACAAAGTAACAAAGACACACACTTACACCAAGTAACACAGACACACACTGACACCCAGCAACACAGACACACACTTACACCAAATAACACAGACATACACTGACACCAAGTAACAAAGACATACACTGATACCCAGTAACACAGGCACACACTTACACCAAGTAACGGTGACATACACTGACACCAAGTAACAAAGACATACAATTACACAAAGTAACAAAGACATACACTTACACCAAGTAACACAGACACACACTGACACCAAGTAACAAATACATACACTGACATCCAGTAACACAGACACACACCGACAAAAAGTAACAAAGACACACACTTACACCAAGTAACACAGACATGCACTGACACCAAGTAACAAAGACATACACTTACACCAAGTAACAAAGACATACACTTACACCAAGTTACAAAGACACACACTTACACCAAGTAACAAAGACATACACTGATACCCAGTAACACATACACACACTTACACCAAGTAACAAAGACATACACTGACACCAGGTCACAAAGACATACACTGATACCCACTAACACAGACACACACTTACACCAAGTAACAAAGACACACACTGATACCCAGTAGCACAGACACTCACTTACACCAAGTAACAAAGACATACACTGAAACCCAGTTACAAAGACATACACTGACACCCAGTAACACAGACACACACGGACACCAAGTAACAAAGTCACACACTTACACCAAGTAACACAGACACACACTGACACCCAGTGACACAAACAAACACACTGACACCCAGTAACACAGACTCACACTGACACCAAGTAACAAAGACATACACTGATACCCAGTAACACAGACAAACACTTACACCAAGTAACAAAGACAGACACTGATACCCAGTAACACAGACACACACTTACACCAATTAACAAAGACATACACTGAGACCCAGTAACAAAGACATACACTGACACCCAGTAACACAGACAAACACGGAAACCAAGTAACAAAGACACACACTTAAACCAAGTAACACAGACATACACTGACACCAAGTAACACAGACATACACTGACACCAAGTAACACAGACACACACTGACACCCTGTAACACAGACACACACTTACACCAAGTAACACAGACATACACTGACACCAAGTAACAAAGACATACACTGATACCCAGTAACACAGGCACACACCTACACCAAGTAACACAGACATACACTGACACCAAGTAACAAAGACATACACTGACAACAAGTAACAAAGACATACACTTACACCAAGTAACAAAGACACACACTTATACCAAGTAAGACAGACATACACTGACACCAAGTAACAAAGACAGACAATTACACCAAGTAACAAAGACATACACTTACACCAAGTATTTTGACATACACTGACACCAAGTAAAAAAGACATACACTGATACCGAGTAACACAGACACACACTTACACCAAGTAACAAAGAGATACACTGACATCAACTCACAAAGACACACTGCCACCCAGGAACACAGACACACACTTACACCAAGTAACACAAACATGCACTGACACCGAGTAACACAGACACACACTGACACCCAGTAACACAGACACACACTTACACCAAATAACAGAGACAAACACTGAGACCAGGTAACAAAGACAGACAATGATACCCAGTAACACAGGCACACACTTACACCAAGTAACAGTGACATACTCTGACACCAAGTAACAAAGACATACACTGACACAAAGTATCAAAGACACACACTTACACCGAGTAACACAGACATACACTGACACCAAGTAACAAAGACATACACTGGTACCCAGTAACACAGGCACACACTTACACCAAGTAACACGGACATACACTGACACCAAGTAACAGAGACATACACTGACAACAAGTAACAAAGACATACACTTACACCAAGTAACAAAGACACACACCTATACCAAGTAACACAGACATACACTGACACCAGGTAACAAAGACAGACAATTACACCAAGTAGCAAAGACATACACTTACACCAAGTATTTTGACATACACTGACACCAAGTAAAAAAGACATACACTGATACCCAGTAACACAGACACACACTTACACCAAGTAACAAAGACATACACTGACACCAACTCACAGAGACACTTTGACACCCAGGAACACAGACACACACTTACACCAAGTAACACAGACATGCACTGACACCAAGTAACAAAGAAATACACTTACACCAAGTAACAAAGACATACACTTACACCAAGGTACAAAGATAGACACTTACACCAAGTAACACAGACATACACTGACACCAAGTAACATAGACAGACAATTACACCAAGTAACAAAGACATACACCTACACCCAGTATTTTGACATACACTGACACCAAGTAACAAAGACATACACTGATACCCAGTAACACATACACACACTTACACCAAGTAACAAAGACATACACTGACACCAAGTCACAAAGACATACACTGATACCCACTAACACAGACACACACTTACACCAAGTAACAAAGACACACACTGATACCCAGTAGCACAGACACACACTTACACCAAGTAACAAAGACATACACTGACACCCAGTTACAAAGACATACACTGACACCCAGCAACACAGACACACACGGACACCAAGTAACAAAGTCACACACTTACACCAAGTAACACAGACACACACTGACACCCAGTAACACAAACAAACACACTGACACCCAGTAACACAGACACACGCTGACACCAAGTAACAAAGACATATACTGACACCCAGTAACACGGACACACACTGGGCGGCACAGTGGAGCAGTGGTTAGCACTGCAGCCTCACAGCTCCAGGGACCCGGGTTCGATTCTGGGTACTGCCTGTGCGGAGTTTGCAAGTTCTACCTGTGTCTGCGTGGGTATCCTCCGGGTGCTCCGGCTTCCTCCCACATGCCAAAGACTTGCAGCATGATAGGTTAATTGGCCATTATAAATTGCCCCGAGTATAGGTAGGTGGTAGGGAAATATATAGGGACCGGTGGGGATGAGATTGGAATACGGGATTAGTGTAGGATTAGTATAAATGGGTTGTTGATGGTCGGCACAGACTCGGTGGGCCGAAGGGCCTGTTTAAGTGCTTGTTCTCTGAACTAAACTAAATACTGACACCTAGTGTCACAGACACACACTGACACCCCGTAACACAAACAAACACACACTGACACCCAGAAACACTGAAACACAGTAACAAAGACATACACTGACACCAAGTAACACAGACACACACTGACACCCAGTAACGAAGACATGCACTGACACCAAGTCACAAACACATACACTGATAACCAGGAACACAGACACACACTGACACCAAGTCACAAAGACATGCACTGATCCACAGTAACATGGACACACACTTACACCAAGTAACAAAGACAGACACTGATTCCCAGTAACACAGACACACACTTACACCAAATAACACAGACATACTCTGACACCAAGTAACAAAGCCATACACTGATACCCAGTAACACAGGCACACACTTACACCAAGTAACACAGACATACACTGACACCAAGTAACAAAGACATACACTGACACCAAGTAACAAAGACATACACTTGCACAAAGTAACAAAGACACACACTTACACCGAGTAACACAGACACACACTGACACCCAGCAACACAGACACACACTTACACCAAATAACACAGACATACACTGACACCAAGTAACAAAGTCATACACTGATACCCAGTAGCACAGGCACACACTTACACCAAGTAACAGTGACATACACTGACACCAAGTAACAAAGACATACACTTACACAAAATAACAAAGACATACACTGATACCCAGGAACACAGACACACACTTACACCAAGTAACAAAGACATACACTGATGCCAAGTCACAAAGACACACACTGACACCCAGTAACACAGACACACACCGACACCAAGTAACAAAGACACACACTTACACCAAGTAACACAGACATGCACTGACACCAAGTAACAAAGACATACACTTACACCAAGGAACAAAGACATACACTTACACCAAGTTACAAAGACACACACTTACACCAAGTAACACAGTCATACACTGACACCAAGTAACATAGACACACACTTACACCAAGTAACAAAGACAGACACTGACACCAAGTGACAAAGACATACACTTACACCAAGTAACAAAGACATACACTGACACCAAGTAACAAAGACATACACTGATACCCAGTAACACAGACACACACTTACACCCAGAAACAAAGACAGACACTGACACCAAGTCACAAAGACATACACTTACACGAAGTAACAAAGACAGACAATTACACCAAGTAACAAAGACATACACTTGCACCAAGTATTTTGACATACACTGACACCAAGTAACAAAGACATGCACTGATACCCAGTAACACAGACACACACTTACAGCAAGTAACAAAGACAGACACTGACACCAAGTCACAAAGACATACACTTACACGAAGTAACAAAGACATACACTGATACCCAGTACCACAGACACACACTGACACCAAGTAACAAAGACATACACTGATACCCAGTAACACAGACACACACTTACACCAAGTAAAAAAGACACACTCTTACACCAAGTAACAAAGACAGACACTTACACCAAGTAACAAAGACATACACTGACAACATGTAACAAAGACATACACTGATACCCAGTAACACAGACACTCACTTACACCAAGTAACAAAGACATACACTGATGCCCAGTAACACAGCCACACACTCACACCAAGTAACAAAGACATACACTGATACCAAGTGACACAGACACACACTTACACCAAGTAACACAAACACTCACTTACACCAAGTAACAAAGACATACACTGACACCAAGTAACAAAGACATACAATTACACCAAGTCACAAAGACACACACTTACACCAAGTAACACAGACATACACTGACACCAAGTAACAAAGACATACACTGTCACCCAGTAACACAGACACAAACTTACACCAAGTAACAAAGACATACACTGATACCAAGTAACAAAGACATACACTGATACCCAGTAACACATACACACACTTACACCAAGTAACAAAGACACACACTGATACCCAGTAGCACAGACACACACTTACACCAAGTAACAAAGACATACACTGACACCCAGTAACACAGACACACACGGACACCAAGTAACAAAGTCACACACTTACACCCAGTAACACAAACAAACACACTGACACCAAGTAACACAAGCACACACTTACACCAAGTAACAAAGACAGACACTTACACCAAGTAACACAGACATACAATGACACCAAGTAACAAAGACAGACAATTACACCAAGTAACAAAGACATACACATACACCAAGTATTTTGACATACACTTACACCAAGTGACAAAGACACACACTGATACCCAGTAGCACAGACACACACTTACACCAAGTAACAAAGACATACACTTACACCAAGTAACACAAACACGCACTTTCACCAAGTAACAAAGACATACACTGACACTAAGTAACAAAGACATACAATTACACCAAGTCACAAAGACACACACTTACACCAAGTAACACAGACATACACTGACACCAAGTAACAAAGACATACACTGTCACCCAGTAACACAGACACAAACTTACACCAAATAACAAAGACATACACTGATACCAAGTAACACAGACACACACTTACACCAAGTAACACAGACACACACGTACAACAAGTAACAAAGACACACACTGACACCAAGTAACAAAGACATACACGATACCCAGTAACACATACACACACTTACACCAAGTAACAAAGACACACACTGATACCCAGTAGCACAGACACACACTTACACCAAGTAACAATGACATACACTGACACCCAGTAACACAGACACACACGGACACCAAGTAACAAAGTCACACACTTACACCCAGTAACACAAACAAACACACTGACACCAAGTAACACAAGCACACACTTACACCAAGTAACAAAGACAGACACTTACACCAAGTAACACAGACATACAATGACACCAAGTAACAAAGACAGACAATTACACCAAGTAACAAAGACATACACATACACCAAGTATTTTGACATACACTTACACCAAGTGACAAAGACACACACTGATACCCAGTAGCACAGACACACACTTACACCAAGTAACAAAGACATACACTTACACCAAGTAACACAAACACTCACTTTCACCAAGTAACAAAGACATACACTGACACTAAGTAACAAAGACATACAATTACACGAAGTCACAAAGACACACACTTACACCAAGTAACACAGACATACACTGACACCAAGTAACAAAGACATACACTGTCACCCAGTAACACAGACACAAACTTACACCAAGTAACAAAGACATACACTGATACCAAGTAACACAGACACACACTTACACCAAGTAACACAGACACACACGTACAACAAGTAACAAAGACACACACTGACACCAAGTAACAAAGACATACACGATACCCAGTAACACATACACACACTTACACCAAGTAACAAAGACACACACTGATACCCAGTAGCACAGACACACACTTACACCAAGTAACAAAGACATACACTGACACCCAGTAACACAGACACACACGGACACCAAGTAACAAAGTCACACACTTACACCCAGTAACACAAACAAACACACTGACACCAAGTAACATAGACACACACTTACACCAAGTAACACAAACACACACTTACACCAAGTAACAAAGACAGACACTTACACCAAGTAACACAGACATACACTGACACCAAGTAACAAAGACAGGCAATTACACCAAGTAACAAAGACATACACATACACCAAGTATTTTGACATACACTTACACCAAGTGACAAAGACACACACTGATACCCAGTAGCACAGACACACACTTACACCAAGTAACAAAGACATACACTGACACCCAGTAACACAGACACACACCGACACCAAGTAACAAAGTCACACACTTACACCAAGTAACACAGGCACACACTGACACCCAGTAACACAAACACACTGACACCCAGTAACACAGACACACACTGACACCAAGTAACAAAGACATATACTGACACCCAGTAACACGGAGACACACTGGGCGGCACATTGGCGCAGTGGTTAGCACCACAGCCTCACAGCTCCAGGGACCCGGGTTCGATTCTGGGTACTGCCTGTCCGGAGTTTGCAAGTTCTCCCTGTGTCTGCGTGGGTTTCCTCCGGGTGCTCCGGCTTCCTCCCACATGCCAAAGACTTGCAGGATGATAGGTTAATTGGCCATCATAAATTGCCCCTAGTATAGGTAGGTGGTAGGGAAATATATCGGGACAGGTGGGGATGTGATAGGAATACGGGTTTAGTGTAGGATTAGTATAAATGGTTGGTTGATGGTCGGCACAGACCCGGTGGGCCGAAGGGCCTGTTAAAGTGCTGTGTCTCAAAACTAAACTAAATACTGACACCTAGTGTCACAGATACACACTGACACCCAGTAACACAAACAAACACACACTGACACCCAGTAACACAGAGAAACACTGAGAAACAGTGACAAAGAAATACACTGACACCAAGTAACAAAGACACACACTGACACCCAGTAACAAAGACAGACACTGACACAAAGTCACAAAGACATACACTTACACGAAGTAACAAAGACAGACAATTACACCAAGTAACAAAGACAGACACTTGCACCAAGTATTTTGACATACACTGACACCAAGTAACAAAGACATGCACTGATAACCAGTAACACAGACACACACGTACACCAAGTAACAAAGACAGACACTGACACCAAGTCACAAAGACATACACTGACACGAAGTAACAAAGACATACACTGATACCCAGTACCACAGACACACACTGACACCAAGTAACAAAGACATACACTGATACCCAGTAACACAGACACACACTTACACAAAGTAAAAAAGACACACCCTTACACCAAGTAACAAAGACAGACACTTACACCAAGTAACAAAGACATACACTGACACCAAGTAACAAAGACATACACTGATACCCAGTAACACAGACACACACTTGCACCAAGTAACAAAGACAAACACTGATGCCCAGTAACACAGTCACACACTCACACCAAGTAACAAAGACATACACTGACACCAAGTAACAAAGACATACAATTACACCAAGTCACAAAGACACACACTTACACCAAGTAACACAGACATACACTTACACCAAGTAACAAAGACATGCACTGATACCAAGTAACACAGACACACACTTACACCAAGTAACACAAACACTCACTTACACCAAGTAACAAAGACATACACTGACACCAAGTAACAAAGACATACAATTACACCAAGTCACAAAGAGACACACTTACACCAAGTAACACAGACATACACTTACACCAAGTAACAAAGACATGCACTGATACCAAGTAACACTGACACACACTTACACCAAGTAACACAGACACACACTTACAACAAGTAACAAAGACACACACTGACACCAAGTAACAAAGACATACACTTACACCAAGTAACACAGACATACACTGACACCAAGTAACAAAGACATACAATTACACCAAGTAACAAAGACACACACTTACACCAAGTAACACAGACATACACTGACACCAAGTAACAAAGACATACACTGTTACCCATTAACACAGACACACACTTACACCAATTAACAAAGACATATACTGATACCCAGTAGCACAGACACACACTGGGCTGCACATTGGCACAGTGGTTAGCAGCCTCACAGCTCCAGGGACCAGGGCTCGATTCTGGGTACTGCCTTTGCGGAGTTTGCAAGTTCTCCCTGTCTCTGCGTGAGTTTCCTCCGGGTGCTCCGGTTTCTTCCCACATGCCAAAGACTTGCAGGTTGATAGGTTAATTGGCCATTATAAATTGACCCTAGTTTCGGTAGGTGTTAGGGAAATATATAGGGACAGTTGGGGATGTGATAGGAATACGGGATTAGTGTAGGATTAGTATAAATGGGTGGTTGATGGTCGGCACAGACTCGGTGGGCCGAAGGGCCTGTTAAAGTGCTGTATCTCTGAACTAAAGTAAATACTGACACCTAGTGTCACAGACACACACTGACACCCAGTAACACAAACAAACACACACTGACACCCAGGAACACAGAGAAACACTGATACACAGTAACAAAGACATACACTGACACCAAGTAACACAGACACACACTGACACCCAGTAACAAAGACATACACTGACACCGAGTCACAAAGACATACACTGATACCCAGGAACACAGACACACACTTACACCAAGTAACAAAGACATACACTGATACCAAGTCACAAAGACACACACTGACACCCAGTAACACAGACACACACTGACACCAAGTAACAAAGACACACACTTACACCAAGTAACACAGACATACACTGTTACCCATTAACACAGACACACACTTACACCAATTAACAAAGACATATACTGATACCCAGTAGCACAGACACACACTGGGCGGCACATTGGCACAGTGGTTAGCAGCCTCACAGCTCCAGGGACCAGGGCTCGATTCTGGGTACTGCCTTTGCGGAGTTTGCAAGTTCTCCCTGTCTCTGCGTGAGTTTCCTCCGGGTGCTCCGGTTTCTTCCCACATGCCAAAGACTTGCAGGTTGATAGGTTAATTGGCCATTATAAATTGACCCTAGTATAGGTAGGTGTTAGGGAAATATATAGGGACAGTTGGGGATGTGATAGGACTATGGGATTAGTGTAGGATTAGTATAAATGGGTGGTTGATGGTCGGCACAGACTCGGTGGGCCGAAGGGCCTGTTTAAGTGCTGTATCTCTGAACTAAAGTAAATACTGACACCTAGTGTCACAGACACACACTGACACCCAGTAACACAAACAAACACACACTGACACCCAGGAACACAGAGAAACACTGATACACAGTAACAAAGACATACACTGACACCAAGTAACACAGACACACACTGACACCCAGTAACAAAGACATACATTTGACACCAAGTCACAAAGACATACACTGATACCCAGGAACACAGACACACACTTACACCAAGTAACAAAGACATACACTGATACCAAGTCACAAAGACACACACTGACACCCAGTAACAAAGACATACACTGACACCAAGTCACAAAGACATGCACTGATCCACAGTAACACAGACACACACTTACACCAAGTAACAAAGACAGACACTGATTCCCAGTAACACAGACACACACTTACACCAAATAACACAGACGTACACTGACACCAAGTAACCAGGACAAACACTGATATCCAGTAACACAGGCACACACTTACACCAAGTAACAAAGACATACACTTACACAAAGTAACAAAGACACACAATTACACCGAGTAACACAGACACACACTGACACCCAGCAACACAGACACACACTTACACCAAATAACACAGACACACACTTACACCAAGTAACAAAGACAAACACTGACACCCAGTTACAAAGACATACACTGACACCCAGTAACACAGACACACACGGACACCAAGTAACAAAGTCACACACTTACACCAAGTAACACAGACACACACTGACACCCAGTAACACAAACAAACACACTGACACCCAGTAACACAGACACACACTGACATCAAGTAACAAAGTCACATACTGACACCCAGTAGCACAGAAACACACTGGGCGGCACATTGGCACAGTGGTTAGCAGCCTCACAGCTCCAGGGACCAGGGCTCGATTCTGGGTACTGCCTTTGCGGGGTTTGCAAGTTCTCCCTGTTCTGCGTGAGTTTCCTCCGGGTGCTCCGGTTTCTTCCCACATGCCAAAGACTTGCAGGTTGATAGGTTAATTGGCCATTATAAATTGACCCTAGTTTAGGTAGGTGTTAGGGAAATATATAGGGACAGTTGGGGATGTGATAGGAATACGGGATTAGTGTAGGATTAGTATAAATGGGTGGTTGATGGTCGGCACAGACTCGGTGGGCCGAAGGGCCTGTTTAAGTGCTGTATCTCTGAACTAAACTAAATACTGACACCTAGTGTCACAGACACACACTGACACCCAGTAACACAAACAAACACACACTGACACCCAGGAACACAGAGAAACACTGATACACAGTAACAAAGACATACACTGACACCAAGTAACACAGACACACACTGACACCCAGTAACAAAGACATACACTGACACCGAGTCACAAAGACATACACTGATACCCAGGAACACAGACACACACTTACACCAAGTAACAAAGACATACACTGATACCAAGTCACAAAGACACACACTGACACCCAGTAACACAGACACACACCGACACCAAGTAACAAAGACACACACTTACACCAAGTAACACAGACATGCACTGACACCAAGTAACAAAGACATACACTTACACCAAGGAACAAAGACATACACGTACACCAAGTTACAAAGACACACACTTACACCAAGTAACACAGACATACACTGACACCAAGTAACATAGACACACACTTACACCAAGTAACAAAGACAGACACTGACACCAAGTGACAAAGACATACACTTACACCAAGTAACAAAGACATACACTGACACCAAGTAACAAAGACATACACTGATACCCAGTAACACAGACACACACTTACACCAAGTAACAAAGACACACACTGACACCCAGTAACAAAGACAGACACTGACACCAAGTCACAAAGACATACACTTACACGAAGTAACAAAGACAGACAATTACACCAAGTAACAAAGACATGCACTTGCACCAAGTATTTTGACATACACTGACACCAAGTAACAAAGACATGCACTGATACCCAGTAACACAGACACACACTTACAGCAAGTAACAAAGACAGACACTGACACCAAGTCACAAAGACATACACTGATGCCCAGTAACACAGTCACACACTCACACCAAGTAACAAAGACATACACTGATACCAAGTGACACAGACACACACTTACACCAAGTAACACAAACACTCACTTACACCAAGTAACAAAGACATACACTGACACCAAGTAACAAAGACATACAATTACACCAAGTCACAAAGACACACACTTACACCAAGTAACACAGACATACACTGACACCAAGTAACAAAGACATACACTGTCACCCAGTAACACAGACACAAACTTACACCAAGTAACAAAGACATACACTGATACCAAGTAACACAGACACACACTTACACCAATTAACACAGACACACACGTACAACAAGTAACAAAGACACACACTGACACCAAGTAACAAAGACATACACTGATACCCAGTAACACATACACACACTTACACCAAGTAACAAAGACACACACTGATACCCAGTAGCACAGACACACACTTACACCAAGTAACAAAGACATACACTGACACCCAGTAACACAGACACACACGGACACCAAGTAACAAAGTCACACACTTACACCCAGTAACACAAACAAACACACTGACACCAAGTAACACAGACACACACTTACACCAAGTAACACAAACACACACTTACACCAAGTAACAAAGACAGACACTTACACCAGGTAACACAGACATACACTGACACCAAGTAACAAAGACAGACAATTACACCAAGTAACAAAGACATACACATACACCAAGTATTTTGACATACACTTACACCAAGTGACAAAGACACACACTGATACCCAGTAGCACAGACACACACTTACAACAAGTAACAAAGACATACACTGACACCCAGTAACACAGACACACACCGACACCAAGTTACAAAGTCACACACTTACACCAAGTAACACAGACACACACTGACACCCATTAACACAAACACACTAACACCCAGTAACACAGACACACACTGACACCAAGTAACAAAGACATATACTGACACCCAGTAACACGGAGACACACTGGGCGGCACATTGGCGCAGTGGTTGGCACCGCAGCAACACAGCTCCAGGGAACCGGGTTCGATTCTGGGTACTGCCTGTCCGGAGTTTGCAAGTTCTCCCTGTGTCTGCGTGGGTTTCCTCAGGGTGCTCCGGCTTCCTCCCACATGCCAAAGACTTGCAGGATGATAGGTTAATTGGCCATCATAAATTGCCCCTAGTATAGGTAGGTAGGTGGTAGGGAAATATATCGGGACAGGTGGGGATGTGATAGGAATACGGGTTTAGTGTAGGATTAGTATAAATGGTTGGTTGATGGTCGGCACAGACCCGGTGGGCCGAAGGGCCTGTTAAAGTGCTGTATCTCAAAACTAAACTAAATACTGACACCTAGTGTCACAGATACACACTGACACCCAGTAACACAAACAAACACACACTGACACCCAGTAACACTGAGAAACACTGAGAAACAGTGACAAAGAAATACACTGACACCAAGTAACAAAGACACACACTGACACCCAGTAACAAAGACAGACACTGACACAAAGTCACAAAGACATACACTTACACGAAGTAACAAAGACAGACAATTACACCAAGTAACAAAGACATACACTTGCACCAAGTATTTTGACATACAGTGACACCAAGTAACAAAGACATGCACTGATAACCAGTAACACAGACACACACTTACACCAAGTAACAAAGACAGACACTGACACCAAGTCACAAAGACATACACTTACACGAAATAACAAAGACATACACTGATACCCAGTACCACAGACACACACTGACACCAAGTAACAAAGACATACACTGATACCCAGTAACACAGACACACACTTACACCAAGTAAAAAAGACACACCCTTACACCAAGTAACAAAGACAGACACTTACACCAAGTAACAAAGACATACACTGACACCAAGTAACAAAGACATACACTGATACCCAGTAACACAGACATACACTTACACCAAGTAACAAAGACATACACTGATGCCCAGTAACACAGTCACACACTCACACCAAGTAACAAAGACATACACTGATACCAAGTGACACAGACACACACTTACACCAAGTAACACAAACACTCACTTACACCAAGTAACACAGACATACACTGACACCAAGTAACAAAGACATACAATTACACCAAGTAACAAAGACACACACTTACACCAAGTAACACAGACATACACTGACACCAAGTAACAAAGACATGCACTGATAACCAGTAACACAGACACACACTTACACCAAGTAACAAAGACAAACACTGACACCCAGTTACAAAGACATACACTGACACCCAGTAACACAGACACACACGGACACCAAGTAACAAAGTCACACACTTACACCAAGTAACACAGACACACACTGACACCCAGTAACACAAACAAACACACTGACACCCAGTAACACAGACACACACTGACATCAAGTAACAAAGTCACATACTGACACCCAGTAGCACAGAAACACACTGGGCGGCACATTGGCACAGTGGTTAGCAGCCTCACAGCTCCAGGGACCAGGGCTCGATTCTGGGTACTGCCTTTGCGGGGTTTGCAAGTTCTCCCTGTTCTGCGTGAGTTTCCTCCGGGTGCTCCGGTTTCTTCCCACATGCCAAAGACTTGCAGGTTGATAGGTTAATTGGCCATTATAAATTGACCCTAGTTTAGGTAGGTGTTAGGGAAATATATAGGGACAGTTGGGGATGTGATAGGAATACGGGATTAGTGTAGGATTAGTATAAATGGGTGGTTGATGGTCGGCACAGACTCGGTGGGCCGAAGGGCCTGTTTAAGTGCTGTATCTCTGAACTAAACTAAATACTGACACCTAGTGTCACAGACACACACTGACACCCAGTAACACAAACAAACACACACTGACACCCAGGAACACAGAGAAACACTGATACACAGTAACAAAGACATACACTGACACCAAGTAACACAGACACACACTGACACCCAGTAACAAAGACATACACTGACACCGAGTCACAAAGACATACACTGATACCCAGGAACACAGACACACACTTACACCAAGTAACAAAGACATACACTGATACCAAGTCACAAAGACACACACTGACACCCAGTAACACAGACACACACCGACACCAAGTAACAAAGACACACACTTACACCAAGTAACACAGACATGCACTGACACCAAGTAACAAAGACATACACTTACACCAAGGAACAAAGACATACACGTACACCAAGTTACAAAGACACACACTTACACCAAGTAACACAGACATACACTGACACCAAGTAACATAGACACACACTTACACCAAGTAACAAAGACAGACACTGACACCAAGTGACAAAGACATACACTTACACCAAGTAACAAAGACATACACTGACACCAAGTAACAAAGACATACACTGATACCCAGTAACACAGACACACACTTACACCAAGTAACAAAGACACACACTGACACCCAGTAACAAAGACAGACACTGACACCAAGTCACAAAGACATACACTTACACGAAGTAACAAAGACAGACAATTACACCAAGTAACAAAGACATGCACTTGCACCAAGTATTTTGACACACACTGACACCAAGTAACAAAGACATGCACTGATACCCAGTAACACAGACACACACTTACAGCAAGTAACAAAGACAGACACTGACACCAAGTCACAAAGACATACACTGATGCCCAGTAACACAGTCACACACTCACACCAAGTAACAAAGACATACACTGATACCAAGTGACACAGACACACACTTACACCAAGTAACACAAACACTGACTTACACCAAGTAACAAAGACATACACTGACACCAAGTAACAAAGACATACAATTACACCAAGTCACAAAGACACACACTTACACCAAGTAACACAGACATACACTGACACCAAGTAACAAAGACATACACTGTCACCCAGTAACACAGACACAAACTTACACCAAGTAACAAAGACATACACTGATACCAAGTAACACAGACACACACTTACACCAATTAACACAGACACACACGTACAACAAGTAACAAAGACACACACTGACACCAAGTAACAAAGACATACACTGATACCCAGTAACACATACACACACTTACACCAAGTAACAAAGACACACACTGATACCCAGTAGCACAGACACACACTTACACCAAGTAACAAAGACATACACTGACACCCAGTAACACAGACACACACGGACACCAAGTAACAAAGTCACACACTTACACCCAGTAACACAAACAAACACACTGACACCAAGTAACACAGACACACACTTACACCAAGTAACACAAACACACACTTACACCAAGTAACAAAGACAGACACTTACACCAGGTAACACAGACATACACTGACACCAAGTAACAAAGACAGACAATTACACCAAGTAACAAAGACATACACATACACCAAGTATTTTGACATACACTTACACCAAGTGACAAAGACACACACTGATACCCAGTAGCACAGACACACACTTACAACAAGTAACAAAGACATACACTGACACCCAGTAACACAGACACACACCGACACCAAGTTACAAAGTCACACACTTACACCAAGTAACACAGACACACACTGACACCCATTAACACAAACACACTAACACCCAGTAACACAGACACACACTGACACCAAGTAACAAAGACATATACTGACACCCAGTAACACGGAGACACACTGGGCGGCACATTGGCGCAGTGGTTGGCACCGCAGCAACACAGCTCCAGGGAACCGGGTTCGATTCTGGGTACTGCCTGTCCGGAGTTTGCAAGTTCTCCCTGTGTCTGCGTGGGTTTCCTCAGGGTGCTCCGGCTTCCTCCCACATGCCAAAGACTTGCAGGATGATAGGTTAATTGGCCA
The DNA here is from genome assembly GCF_036365525.1 of Heterodontus francisci. Classification (NCBI taxonomy): domain Eukaryota; kingdom Metazoa; phylum Chordata; class Chondrichthyes; order Heterodontiformes; family Heterodontidae; genus Heterodontus; species Heterodontus francisci. Next base: position 275,133 of record NC_090405.1, on the reverse strand, counting down.
TCATAAATTGCCCCTAGTATAGGTAGGTAGGTGGTAGGGAAATATATCGGGACAGGTGGGGATGTGATAGGAATACGGGTTTAGTGTAGGATTAGTATAAATGGTTGGTTGATGGTCGGCACAGACCCGGTGGGCCGAAGGGCCTGTTAAAGTGCTGTATCTCAAAACTAAACTAAATACTGACACCTAGTGTCACAGATACACACTGACACCCAGTCACACAAACAAACACACACTGACACCCAGTAACACTGAGAAACACTGAGAAACAGTGACAAAGAAATACACTGACACCAAGTAACAAAGACACACACTGACACCCAGTAACAAAGACAGACACTGACACAAAGTCACAAAGACATACACTTACACGAAGTAACAAAGACAGACAATTACACCAAGTAACAAAGACATACACTTGCACCAAGTATTTTGACATACAGTGACACCAAGTAACAAAGACATGCACTGATAACCAGTAACACAGACACACACTTACACCAAGTAACAAAGACAGACACTGACACCAAGTCACAAAGACATACACTTACACGAAATAACAAAGACATACACTGATACCCAGTACCACAGACACACACTGACACCAAGTAACAAAGACATACACTGATACCCAGTAACACAGACACACACTTACACCAAGTAAAAAAGACACACCCTTACACCAAGTAACAAAGACAGACACTTACACCAAGTAACAAAGACATACACTGACACCAAGTAACAAAGACATACACTGATACCCAGTAACACAGACATACACTTACACCAAGTAACAAAGACATACACTGATGCCCAGTAACACAGTCACACACTCACACCAAGTAACAAAGACATACACTGATACCAAGTGACACAGACACACACTTACACCAAGTAACACAAACACTCACTTACACCAAGTAACACAGACATACACTGACACCAAGTAACAAAGACATACAATTACACCAAGTAACAAAGACACACACTTACACCAAGTAACACAGACATACACTGACACCAAGTAACAAAGACATGCACTGATAACCAGTAACACAGACACACACTTACACCAAGTAACAAAGACAGACACTGACACCAAGTAACAAAGACATACAATTACACCAAGTCACAAAGACACACACTTACACCAAGTAACACAGACATACACTTACACCAAGTAACAAAGACATACACTGTCACCCAGTAACACAGACACAAACTTACACCAAGTAACAAAGACATACACTGATACCAAGTAACACAGACACACACTTACACCAAGTAACACAGACACACACTTACAACAAGTAACTAAGACACACACTGACACCAAGTAACAAAGACATACACTTACACCAAGTAACACAGACATACACTGACACCAAGTAACAAAGACATACAATTACACCAAGTAACAAAGACACACACTTACACCAAGTAACACAGTCATACACTGACACCAAGTAACAAAGACATACACTGTTACCCATTAACACAGACACACACTTACACCAATTAACAAAGACATATACTGATACCCAGTAGCACAAACACACACTGGGCGGCACATTGGCACAGTGGTTAGCAGCCTCACAGCTCCAGGGACCAGGGCTCGATTCTGGGTACTGCCTTTGCGGAGTTTGCAAGTTCTCCCTGTCTCTGCGTGAGTTTCCTCCGGGTGCTCCGGTTTCTTCCCACATGCCAAAGACTTGCAGGTTGATAGGTTAATTGGCCATTATAAATTGACCCTAGTATAGGTAGGTGTTAGGGAAATATATAGGGACAGTTGGGGATGTGATAGGAATACGGGATTAGTGTAGGATTAGTATAAATGGGTGGTTGATGGTCGGCACAGACTCGGTGGGCCGAAGGGCCTGTTTAAGTGCTGTATCTCTGAACTAAACTAAATACTGACACCTAGTGTCACAGACACACACTGACACCCAGTAACACAAACAAACACACACTGACACCCAGGAACACAGAGAAACACTGATACACAGTAACAAAGACATACACTGACACCAAGTCACAAAGACATACACTGATACCCAGGAACACAGACACACACTTACACCAAGTAACAAAGACATACACTGATACCAAGTCACAAAGACACACACTGACACCCAGTAACAAAGACATACACTGACACCAAGTCACAAAGACATGCACTGATCCACAGTAACACAGACACACACTTACACCAAGTAACAAAGACAGACACTGATTCCCAGTAACACAGACACACACTTACACCAAATAACACAGACATACACTGACACCAAGTAACAAAGACAAACACTGATACCCAGTAACACAGGCACACACTTACACCAAGTAACACAGACATACACTGACACCAAGTAACAAAGACATACACTTACACAAAGTAACAAAGACACACAATGACACCGAGTAACACAGACACACACTGACACCCAGCAACACAGAAACACACTTACACCAAATAACACAGACACACACTTACACCAAGTAACAAAGACAAACACTGACACCCAGTTACAAAGACATACACTGACACCCAGTAACACAGACACACACGGACACCAAGTAACAAAGTCACACACTTACACCAAGTAACACAGACACACACTGACACCCAGTAACACAAACAAACACACTGACACCCAGTCACACAGACACACACTGACGCCAAGTAACAAAGACATATACTGACACCCAGTAACACGGACACACACTGGGCGGCACAGTGGCGCAGTGGTTAGCACTGCAGCCTCACAGCTCCAGGGACCCGGGTTCGATTCTGGGTACTGCCTGTGCGGAGTTTGCAAGTTCTCCCTGTGTCTGCGTGGGTTTCCTCCGGGTGCTCCGGTTTCCTCCCACATGCCAAAGACTTGCAGTTTGGTAGGTTAATTGGCCATTATAAATTGCCCCGAGAATAGGTAGGTGGTAGGGAAATATATAGGGACCGGTGGGGATGAGATTGGAATACGGGATTAGTGTAGCATTGGTATAAATGGGTTGTTGATGGTCGGCACAGAGTCGGTGGGCCGAAGGGCCTGTTTAAGTGCTGTATCTCTGAACTAAACTAAATACTGACACCTGGTGTCACAAACACACACTGACACCCAGGAACACAGACACACACTGACACACAGTAACAAAGACATACACTGACACCAAGTCACAAAGACATACACTGATACCCAGGAACACAGACACACACTTACACCAAGTAACAAAGACATACACTGATACCAAGTCACAAAGACATGCACTGATCCACAGTAACACAGACACATACTTACACCAAGTAACAAAGACAGACACTGATTCTCAGTAACAAAGCCATACACTGATACCCAGTAAAACAGGCACACATTTACACCAAGTAACACAGACATACACTGACACCAAGTAACAAAGACATACACTGACACCAAGTAACAAAGACTTACACAAAGTAACAAAGACACACACTTACACCGAGTAACAAAGACACACACTGACACCCAGCAACACAGACACACACTGACACCAAGTAACAAAGACATACACTGTTACCCAGTAACACAGGCACACACTTACACCAAGTAACAGTGACATACACTGACACCAAGTAACAAAGACATACACTTACACAAAATAACAAAGACATACACTTACACCAAGTAACACAGACACACACTGACACCAATTAACAAATACATACACTGACTCCCAGTAACAAAGACATACACTGACACACAGTAACACAGACACACACCGACAACAAGTAACAAAGACATGCACTGACACCAAGTAACAAAGACATACACTTACACCAAGTAACAAAGACACACACTTACATCAAGTAACACAGACATACACTGACACCAAGTAACATAGACACACACTTACACCAAGTAACAAAGACATACACTGACACCAAGTAACAAAGACATACACTGATACCCAGTAACACATACACACACCGACAACAAGTAACAAAGACATGCACTGACACCAAGTAACACAGACATACACTGACACCAAGTAACATAGACACACACTTACACCAAGTAACAAAGACATACACTGACACCAAGTAACAAAGACATACACTGATACCCAGTAACACATACACACACTTACACCAAGTAACAAAGACACACACTGATACCCAGTAGCACAGACACACACTGACACCCAGTAACAAAAACATACACTGACATCAAGTCACAAAAACACACACTGACACCCAGTAACAAAGACATACACTGACACCAAGTCACAAAGACATGCACTGATCCACAGTAACACAGACACACACTTACACCAAGTAACAAAGACAGACACTGATTCCCAGTAACACAGGCACACACTTACACCAAATAACACAGACATACACTGACACCAAGTAACAAAGCCAAACACTGATACCCAGTAACACAGGCACACACTTACACCAAGTAACACATACACTGAAACCAAGTAACAAAGACATACACTGACACCAAGTAACAAAGACATACACTTACACAAAGTAACAAAGACACACACTTACACCGAGTAACACAGACACACACATACACCAAATAACACAGACAGACACTGACAGCAAGTAACAAAGACATACACTGATACCCAGTAACACAGACACACACTGACACCCAGTAACACAAACAAACACACTGACACCAAGTGACGCAGATATACACTGACACCAAGTAACAAAGACATACACTGACACCAAGTAACACAGACACACACTTACACCAAGTAACACTAACACACACTTATACCAAGTAACAAAGACATACACTTACACCAAGTAACAAAGACACACACTTACACCAAGTAACACAGACATACACTGACACCAAGTAACAAATACAGACAATTACACCAAGTAACAAAGACATACATATACACCAAGTATTTTGACATACACTGACACCAAGTAACAAAGACATACACTGATACCCAGTAACACATATACACACTTACACCAAGTAACAAAGACATACACTGACACCAAGTCACAAAGACATACACTGATACCCACTAACACAGACACACACTTACACCAAGTAACAAAGACACACACTGATACCCAGTAGCACAGACACACACTTACACCAAGTAACAAAGACATACACTGACACCCAGTTACAAAGACATACACTGACACCCAGCAACACAGACTCACACTGACGCCAAGTAACAAAGACAAACACTTACACCAAGTAACAAAGACACACACTTACACCCATTAACACAGACATACACTGACACCAAGTAACAATGACATACACTGACACCAAGTCACAAAGACACACAGTGACACCCAGTAACAAAGACATACACTGACACCAAGTCACAAAGACATACACTGACACCCAGTAACACAGACACACACTTACACCAAGTTACAAAGACATACACTGACACCAAGTCACAAAGACATAGACTGATACCCAGTAACGCCGACACTAACTGGGTGTGGGGGGTCGGTGTGGGGGAGTCGTGGTGGGGGGGCACATTGGCGCAGTGGTTAGCACCGCAGCCTCACAGCTCCAGGGACCCGGGTTCGATTCTGGGTACTGCCTGTGCGGAGTTTGCAAGTTCTCCCTGTGTCTGCGTGGGTTTCCTCCGGGTGCTCCGGCTTCCTACCACATGCCAAAGACTTGCAGGATGATAGGTTAATTGGCCATCATAAATTGCCCCTAGTATAGGTAGGTGGTAGGGAAATATATCGGGACAGGTGGGGATGTGATAGGAATACGGGTTTAGTGTAGGATTAGTATAAATGGTTGGTTGATGGTCGGCACAGACCCGGTGGGCCGAAGGGCCTGTTAAAGTGCTGTACCTCAAAACTAAACTAAATACTGACACCAAGTGTCACAGATACACACTGACACCCAGTAACACAAACAAACACACACTGACACCCAGTAACACAGAGAAACACTGATAAACAGTGACAAAGACACACACTGACACCCAGTAACAAAGACAGACACTGACACCAAGTCAAAAAGACATACACTTACACGAAGTAACAAAGACAGACAATTACACCAAGTAACAAAGACATACACTTGCACCAAGTATTTTGACACACACTGACACCAAGTAACACAGACATGCACTGACACCAAGTAACAAAGACATACACTTACACCAAGGAACAAAGACATACACTTACACCAAGTTACAAAGACACACACTTACACCAAGTAACACAGACATACACTGACACCAAGTAACATAGACACACACTTACACCAAGTAACAAAGACAGACACTGACACCAAGTGACAAAGACATACACTGACACCAAGTAACAAAGACATACACTGACACCAAGTAACAAAGACATACACTGATACCCAGTAACACAGACACACACTTACACCAAGTAACAAAGAAACACACTGACACCCAGTAACAAAGACAGACACTGACACCAAGTCACAAAGACATACACTTACACGAAGTAACAAAGACAGACAATTACACCAAGTAACAAAGACATACACTTGCACCAAGTATTTTGACATACAGTGACACCAAGTAACAAAGACATGCACTGATAACCAGTAACACAGACACACACTTACACCAAGTAACAAAGACAGACACTGACACCAAGTCACAAAGACATACACTTACACGAAATAACAAAGACATACACTGATACCCAGTACCACAGACACACACTGACACCAAGTAACAAAGACATACACTGATACCCAGTAACACAGACACACACTTACACCAAGTAAAAAAGACACACCCTTACACCAAGTAACAAAGACAGACACTTACACCAAGTAACAAAGACATACACTGACACCAAGTAACAAAGACATACACTGATACCCAGTAACACAGACATACACTTACACCAAGTAACAAAGACATACACTGATGCCCAGTAACACAGTCACACACTCACACCAAGTAACAAAGACATACACTGATACCAAGTGACACAGACACACACTTACACCAAGTAACACAAACACTCACTTACACCAAGTAACACAGACATACACTGACACCAAGTAACAAAGACATACAATTACACCAAGTAACAAAGACACACACTTACACCAAGTAACACAGACATACACTGACACCAAGTAACAAAGACATGCACTGACACCAAGTAACAAAGACATACACTTACACAAAGTAACAAAGACACACACTTACACCGAGTAACACAGACACACACTGACACCCAGTAACACAGACACACACATACACCAAATAACACAGACAGACACTGACATAAAGTAACAAAGACATACACTGATACCCAGTAACACAGACACACACTGACACCCAGTAACACAAACAAACACACTGACACCAAGTGACGCAGATATACACTGACACCAAGTAACAAAGACATACACTGACACCAAGTAACACAGACACACACTTACACCAAGTAACACTAACACACACTTATACCAAGTAACAAAGACATACACTTACACCAAGTAACAAAGACACACACTTACACCAAGTAACACAGACATACACTGACACCAAGTAACAAATACAGACAATTACACCAAGTAACAAAGACATACATATACACCAAGTATTTTGACATACACTGACACCAAGTAACAAAGACATACACTGATACCCAGTAACACATATACACACTTACACCAAGTAACAAAGACATACACTGACACCAAGTCACAAAGACATACACTGATACCCACTAACACAGACACACACTTACACCAAGTAACAAAGACACACACTGATACCCAGTAGCACAGACACACACTTACACCAAGTAACAAAGACATACACTGACACCCAGTTACAAAGACATACACTGACACCCAGCAACACAGACTCACACTGACGCCAAGTAACAAAGACAAACACTTACACCAAGTAACAAAGACACACACTTACACCCATTAACACAGACATACACTGACACCAAGTAACAATGACATACACTGACACCAAGTCACAAAGACACACAGTGACACCCAGTAACAAAGACATACACTGACACCAAGTCACAAAGACATACACTGACACCCAGTAACACAGACACACACTTACACCAAGTTACAAAGACATACACTGACACCAAGTCACAAAGACATAGACTGATACCCAGTAACGCAGACACTAACTGGGTGTGGGGGGTCGGTGTGGGGGAGTCGGGGTGGGGGGGGCACATTGGCGCAGTGGTTAGCACCGCAGCCTCACAGCTCCAGGGACCCGGGTTCGATTCTGGGTACTGCCTGTGCGGAGTTTGCAAGTTCTCCCTGTGTCTGCGTGGGTTTCCTCCGGGTGCTCCGGCTTCCTACCACATGCCAAAGACTTGCAGGATGATAGGTTAATTGGCCATCATAAATTGCCCCTAGTATAGGTAGGTGGTAGGGAAATATATCGGGACAGGTGGGGATGTGATAGGAATACGGGTTTAGTGTAGGATTAGTATAAATGGTTGGTTGATGGTCGGCACAGACCCGGTGGGCCGAAGGGCCTGTTAAAGTGCTGTACCTCAAAACTAAACTAAATACTGACACCAAGTGTCACAGATACACACTGACACCCAGTAACACAAACAAACACACACTGACACCCAGTAACACAGAGAAACACTGATAAACAGTGACAAAGACACACACTGACACCCAGTAACAAAGACAGACACTGACACCAAGTCAAAAAGACATACACTTACACGAAGTAACAAAGACAGACAATTACACCAAGTAACAAAGACATACACTTGCACCAAGTATTTTGACACACACTGACACCAAGTAACACAGACATGCACTGACACCAAGTAACAAAGACATACACTTACACCAAGGAACAAAGACATACACTTACACCAAGTTACAAAGACACACACTTACACCAAGTAACACAGACATACACTGACACCAAGTAACATAGACACACACTTACACCAAGTAACAAAGACAGACACTGACACCAAGTGACAAAGACATACACTTACACCAAGTAACAAAGACATACACTGACACCAAGTAACAAAGACATACACTGATACCCAGTAACACAGACACACACTTACACCAAGTAACAAAGAAACACACTGACACCCAGTAACAAAGACAGACACTGACACCAAGTCACAAAGACATACACTTACACGAAGTAACAAAGACAGACAATTACACCAAGTAACAAAGACATACACTTGCACCAAGTATTTTGACATACACTGACACCAAGTAACAAAGACATGCACTGATACCCAGTAACACAGACACACACTTACAGCAAGTAACAAAGACAGACACTGACACCAAGTCACAAAGACATACACTTACACGAAGTAACAAAGATATACACTGATACCCAGTACCACAGACACACACTGACACCAAGTAACAAAGACATACACTGATACCCAGTAACACAGACACACACTTACACCAAGTAAAAAAGACACACCCTTACACCAAATAACAAAGACAGACACTTACACCAAGTAACAAAGACATACACTGACACCAAGTAACAAAGACATACACTGATACCCAGTAACACAGACACACACTTACACCAAGTAACTAAGACATACACTGATGCCCAGTAACACAGTCACACACTCACACCAAGTAACAAAGACATACACTGATACCAAGTGACACAGACACACACTTACACCAAGTAACACAAACACTCACTGACACCAAGTAACAAAGACATACACTGACACCAAGTAACAAAGTCATACAATTACACCAAGTCACAAAGACACACACTTACACCAAGTAACACAGACATACACTGACAGTAAGTAACAAAGACATACACTGTCACCCAGTAACACAGACACAAACTTACACCAAGTAACAAAGACATACACTGATACCAAGTAACACAGACACACACTTACACCAAGTAACACAGACACACACGTACAACAAGTAACAAAGACACACACTGACACCAAGTAACAAAGACATACACTGATACCCAGTAACACATACACACACTTACACCAAGTAACAAAGACACGCACTGATACCCAGTAGCACAGACACACACTTACACCAAGTAACAAAGACATGCACTGACACCCAGTAACACAGACACACACGGACAACAAGTAACAAAGTCACACACTTACACCCAGTAACACAAACAAACACACTGACACCAAGTAACACAGACACACACTTACACCAAGTAACACAAACACACACTTACACCAAGTAACAAAGACAGACACTTACACCAAGTAACACAGACATACACTGACACCAAGTAACAAAGACAGACAATTACACCAAGTAACAAAGACATACACATACACCAAGTATTTTGACATACACTTACACCAAGTGACAAAGACACACACTGATACCCAGTAGCACAGACACACACTTACACCAAGTAACAAAGACATACACTGACACCCAGTAACACAGACACACACCGACACCAAGTAACAAAGTCACACACTTACACCAAGTAACACAGGCACACACTGACACCCAGTAACACAAACACACTGACACCCAGTAACACAGACACACACTGACACCAAGTAACAAAGACATATACTGACACCCAGGAACACGGAGACACACTGGGCGGCACATTGGCGCAGTGGTTAGCACCGCAGCCTCACAGCTCCAGGGACGGGGGTTCGATTCTGGGTACTGCCTGTCCGGAGTTTGCAAGTTCTCCCTGTGTCTGCGTGGGTTTCCTCCGGGTGCTCCGGCTTCCTCCCACATGCAAAAGACTTGCAGGATGATAGGTTAATTGGCCATCATAAATTGCCCCTAGTATAGGTAGGGAGGTGGTAGGGAAATATATCGGGACAGGTGGGGATGTGATAGGAATACGGGTTTAGTGTAGGATTAGTATAAATGGTTGGTTGATGGTCGGCACAGACACGGTGGGCCGAAGGGCCTGTAAAAGTGCTGTATCTCAAAACTAAACTAAATACTGACACCTAGTGTCACAGATACACACTGACACCCAGTAACACAAACAAACACACACTGACACCCAGTAACACAGAGAAACACTGAGAAACAGTGACAAAGAAATACACTGACACCAAGTAACAAAGACACAACACTGACACAAAGTCACAAAGACATACACTTACACGAAGTATTTTGACATACACTGACACCAAGTAACAAAGACATGCACTGATAACCAGTAACACAGACACACACTTACACCAAGTAACAAAGACAGACACTGACACCAAGTCACAAAGACATACACTTACACGAAGTAACAAAGACATACACTGATACCCAGTACCACAGACACACACTTACACCAAGTAACAAAGACATACACTGATACCCAGTAACACAGACACACACTTACACCAAGTAAAAAAGACACACCCTTACACCAAGTAACAAAGACAGACACTTACACCAAGTAACAAAGACATACACTGACACCAAGTAACAAAGACATACACTGATACCCAGTAACACAGACACACACTTACACCAAGTAACAAAGACATACACTGACACCAAGTAACAAAGACATACAATTACACCAAGTCACAAAGACACACACTTACACCAATTAACACAGACATACACTTACACCAAGTAACAAAGACATACACTGTCACCCAGTAACACAGACACAAACTTACACCAATTAACAAAGACATACACTGATAGCAAGTAACACAGACACACACTTACACCAAGTAACACAGACACACACTTACAACAAGTAACAAAGACACACACTGACACCAAGTAACAAAGACATACACTTACACCAAGTAACACAGACATACACTGACACCAAGTCACAAAGACATGCACTGATCCACAGTAACACAGACACATACTTACACCAAGTAACAAAGACAGACACTGAATCTCAGTAACAAAGCCATACACTGATACCCAGTAAAACAGGCACACATTTACACCAAGTAACACAGACATACACTGACACCAAGTAACAAAGACATACACTGACACCAAGTAACAAAGACTTACACAAAGTAACAAAGACACACACTTACACCGAGTAACACAGACACACACTGACACCCAGCAACACAGACACACACTGACACCAAGTAACAAAGACATACACTGTTACCCAGTAACACAGGCACACACTTACACCAAGTAACAGTGACATACACTGACACCAAGTAACAAAGACATGCACTTACACAAAATAACAAAGACATACACTTACACCAAGTAACACAGACACACACTGACACCAATTAACAAATACATACACTGACTCCCAGTAACAAAGACATACACTGACACACAGTAACACAGACACACACTTACACCAAGTAACACAGACATACACTGACAGTAAGTAACAAAGACATACACTGTCACCCAGTAACACAGACACAAACTTACACCAAGTAACAAAGACATACACTGATACCAAGTAACACAGACACACACTTACACCAAGTAACACAGACACACACGTACAACAAGTAACAAAGACACACACTGACACCAAGTAACAAAGACATACACTGATACCCAGTAACACATACACACACTTACACCAAGTAACAAAGACACACACTGATACCCAGTAGCACAGACACACACTTACACCAAGTAACAAAGACATGCACTGACACCCAGTAACGAAGACACACACGGACAACAAGTAACAAAGTCACACACTTACACCCAGTAACACAAACAAACACACTGACACCAAGTAACACAGACACACACTTACACCAAGTAACACAAACACACACTTACACCAAGTAACAAAGACAGACACTTACACCAAGTAACACAGACATACACTGACACCAAGTAACAAAGACAGACAATTACACCAAGTAACAAAGACATACACATACACCAAGTATTTTGACATACACTTACACCAAGTGACAAAGACACACACTGATACCCAGTAGCACAGACACACACTTACACCAAGTAACAAAGACATACACTGACACCCAGTAACACAGACACACACCGACACCAAGTAACAAAGTCACACACTTACACCAAGTAACACAGGCACACACTGACACCCAGTAACACAAACACACTGACACCCAGTAACACAGACACACACTGACACCAAGTAACAAAGACATATACTGACACCCAGGAACACGGAGACACACTGGGCGGCACATTGGCGCAGTGGTTAGCACCGCAGCCTCACAGCTCCAGGGACGGGGGTTCGATTCTGGGTACTGCCTGTCCGGAGTTTGCAAGTTCTCCCTGTGTCTGCGTGAGTTTCCTCCGGGTGCTCCGGTTTCTTCCCACATGCCAAAGACTTGCAGGTTGATAGGTTAATTGGCCATTATAAATTGACCCTAGTATAGGTAGGTGTTAGGGAAATATATAGGGACAGTTGGGGATGTGATAGGAATACGGGATTAGTGTAGGATTAGTATAAATGGGTGGTTGATGGTCGGCACAGACTCGGTGGGCCAAAGGGCCTGTTTAAGTGCTGTATCTCTAAATTAAACTAAATACTGACACCTAGTGTCACAGACACACACTGACACCCAGTAACACAAACTAACACACACTGACACCCAGGAACACAGAGAAACACTGATACACAGTAACAAAGACATACACTGACACCAAGTAACACAGACACGCACTGAAACCCAGTAACAAAGACATACACTGACACCAAGTCACAAAGACATACACTGATACCCAGGAACACAGACACACACTTACACCAAGTAACAAAGACATACACTGATACCAAGTCACAAAGACACACACTGACACCCAGTAACAAAGACATACACGGACACCAAGTCACAAAGACATGCACTGATCCACAGTAACACAGGCACACACTTACACCAAGTAACACTAACACACACTGACACCAAGTAACAAAGACAGACACTTACACTAAGTAACAAAGACATACACTTACACCAAGTAACACAGACACATACTGACACCAAGTAACAAATACATACACTGACTCCCAGTAACAAAGACATACACTGACACCCAGTAACACAGACACACACCGACACCAAGTAACACAGACACACACTGACACCCAGTAACACAAACAAACACACTGACACCAAGTGACGCAGATATACACTGACACCAAGTAACAAAGACATACACTGACACCAAGTAACACAGACACACACTTACACCAAGTAACACTAACACACACTTATACCAAGTAACAAAGACATACACTTACACCAAGTAACAAAGACACACACTTACACCAAGTAACACAGACATACACTGACACCAAGTAACAAATACAGACAATTACACCAAGTAACAAAGACATACATATACACCAAGTATTTTGACATACACTGACACCAAGTAACAAAGACATATACTGACACCCAGTAACACATATACACACTTACACCAAGTAACAAAGACATACACTGACACCAAGTCACAAAGACATACACTGATACCCAGTAACACAGACACACACTTACACCAAGTAAAAAAGACACACCCTTACACCAAATAACAAAGACAGACACTTACACCAAGTAACAAAGACATACACTGACACCAAGTAACAAAGACATACACTGATACCCAGTAACACAGACACACACTTACACCAAGTAACTAAGACATACACTGATGCCCAGTAACACAGTCACACACTCACACCAAGTAACAAAGACATACACTGATACCAAGTGACACAGACACACACTTACACCAAGTAACACAAACACTCACTGACACCAAGTAACAAAGACATACACTGACACCAAGTAACAAAGTCATACAATTACACCAAGTCACAAAGACACACACTTACACCAAGTAACACAGACATACACTGACAGTAAGTAACAAAGACATACACTGTCACCCAGTAACACAGACACAAACTTACACCAAGTAACAAAGACATACACTGATACCAAGTAACACAGACACACACTTACACCAAGTAACACAGACACACACGTACAACAAGTAACAAAGACACACACTGACACCAAGTAACAAAGACATACACTGATACCCAGTAACACATACACACACTTACACCAAGTAACAAAGACACGCACTGATACCCAGTAGCACAGACACACACTTACACCAAGTAACAAAGACATGCACTGACACCCAGTAACACAGACACACACGGACAACAAGTAACAAAGTCACACACTTACACCCAGTAACACAAACAAACACACTGACACCAAGTAACACAGACACACACTTACACCAAGTAACACAAACACACACTTACACCAAGTAACAAAGACAGACACTTACACCAAGTAACACAGACATACACTGACACCAAGTAACAAAGACAGACAATTACACCAAGTAACAAAGACATACACATACACCAAGTATTTTGACATACACTTACACCAAGTGACAAAGACACACACTGATACCCAGTAGCACAGACACACACTTACACCAAGTAACAAAGACATACACTGACACCAAGTCACAAAGACATACACTGATACCCACTAACACAGACACACACTTACACCAAGTAACAAAGACACACACTGATACCCAGTAGCACAGACACACACTTACACCAAGTAACAAAGACATACACTGACACCCAGTTACAAAGACATACACTGACACCCAGCAACACAGACTCACACTGACACCAAGTAACAAAGACAAACACTTACACCAAGTAACAAAGACACACACTTACACCCATTGACACAGACATACACTGACACCAAGTAACAATGACATACACTGACACCAAGTCACAAAGACACACAGTGACACCCAGTAACAAAGACATACACTGACACCAAGTCACAAAGACATACACTGACACCCAGTAACACAGACACACACTTACACCAAGTTACAAAGACATACACTGACACCAAGTCACAAAGACATAGACTGATACCCAGTACCGCAGACACTAACTGGGTGTGGGGGGTCGGTGTGGGGGGGTCGGGGTGGGGGGGCACATTGGCGCAGTGGTTAGCACCGCAGCCTCACAGCTCCAGGGACCCGGGTTCGATTCTGGGTACTGCCTGTGCGGAGTTTGCAAGTTCTCCCTGTGTCTGCGTGGGTTTCCTCCGGGTGCTCCGGCTTCCTACCACATGCCAAAGACTTGCAGGATGATAGGTTAATTGGCCATCATAAATTGCCCCTAGTATAGGTAGGTGGTAGGGAAATATATCGGGACAGGTGGGGATGTGATAGGAATACGGGTTTAGTGTAGGATTAGTATAAATGGTTGGTTGATGGTCGGCACAGACCCGGTGGGCCGAAGGGCCTGTTAAAGTGCTGTACCTCAAAACTAAACTAAATACTGACACCAAGTGTCACAGATACACACTGACACCCAGTAACACAAACAAACACACACTGACACCCAGTAACACAGAGAAACACTGATAAACAGTGACAAAGACACACACTGACACCCAGTAACAAAGACAGACACCGACACCAAGTCAAAAAGACATACACTTACACGAAGTAACAAAGACAGACAATTACACCAAGTAACAAAGACATACACTTGCACCAAGTATTTTGACACACACTGACACCAAGTAACACAGACATGCACTGACACCAAGTAACAAAGACATACACTTACACCAAGGAACAAAGACATACACTTACACCAAGTTACAAAGACACACACTTACACCACGTAACACAGACATACACTGACACCAAGTAACATAGACACACACTTACACCAAGTAACAAAGACAGACACTGACACCAAGTGACAAAGACATACACTTACACCAAGTAACAAAGACATACACTGACACCAAGTAACAAAGACATACACTGATACCCAGTAACACAGACACACACTTACACCAAGTAACAAAGAAACACACTGACACCCAGTAACAAAGACAGACACTGACACCAAGTCACAAAGACATACACTTACACGAAGTAACAAAGACAGACAAATACACCAAGTAACAAAGACATACACTTGCACCAAGTATTTTGACATACACTGACACCAAGTAACAAAGACATGCACTGATACCCAGTAACACAGACACACACTTACAGCAAGTAACAAAGACAGACACTTACACCAAGTCACAAAGACATACACTTACACGAAGTAACAAAGATATACACTGATACCCAGTACCACAGACACACACTGACACCAAGTAACAAAGACATACACTGATACCCAGTAACACAGACACACACTTACACCAAGTAAAAAAGACACACCCTTACACCAAATAACAAAGACAGACACTTACACCAAGTAACAAAGACATACACTGACACCAAGTAACAAAGACATACACTGATACCCAGTAACACAGACACACACTTACACCAAGTAACTAAGACATACACTGATGCCCAGTAACACAGTCACACACTCACACCAAGTAACAAAGACATACACTGATACCAAGTGACACAGACACACACTTACACCAAGTAACACAAACACTCACTGACACCAAGTAACAAAGACATACACTGACACCAAGTAACAAAGTCATACAATTACACCAAGTCACAAAGACACACACTTACACCAAGTAACACAGACATACACTGACAGTAAGTAACAAAGACATACACTGTCACCCAGTAACACAGACACAAACTTACACCAAGTAACAAAGACATACACTGATACCAAGTAACACAGACACACACTTACACCAAGTAACACAGACACACACGTACAACAAGTAACAAAGACACACACTGACACCAAGTAACAAAGACATACACTGATACCCAGTAACACATACACACACTTACACCAAGTAACAAAGACACACACTGATACCCAGTAGCACAGACACACACTTACACCAAGTAACAAAGACATGCACTGACACCCAGTAACACAGACACACACGGACAACAAGTAACAAAGTCACACACTTACACCCAGTAACACAAACAAACACACTGACACCAAGTAACACAGACACACACTTACACCAAGTAACACAAACACACACTTACACCAAGTAACAAAGACAGACACTTACACCAAGTAACACAGACATACACTGACACCAAGTAACAAAGACAGACAATTACACCAAGTAACAAAGACATACACATACACCAAGTATTTTGACATACACTTACACCAAGTGACAAAGACACACACTGATACCCAGTAGCACAGACACACACTTACACCAAGTAACAAAGACATACACTGACACCCAGTAACACAGACACACACCGACACCAAGTAACAAAGTCACACACTTACACCAAGTAACACAGGCACACACTGACACCCAGTAACACAAACACACTGACACCCAGTAACACAGACACACACTGACACCAAGTAACAAAGACATATACTGACACCCAGGAACACGGAGACACACTGGGCGGCACATTGGCGCAGTGGTTAGCACCGCAGCCTCACAGCTCCAGGGACGGGGGTTCGATTCTGGGTACTGCCTGTCCGGAGTTTGCAAGTTCTCCCTGTGTCTGCGTGGGTTTCCTCCGGGTGCTCCGTCTTCCTCCCACATGCAAAAGACTTGCAGGATGATAGGTTAATTGGCCATCATAAATTGCCCCTAGTATAGGTAGGTAGGTGGTAGGGAAATATATCGGGACAGGTGGGGATGTGATAGGAATACGGGTTTAGTGTAGGATTAGTATAAATGGTTGGTTGATGGTCGGCACAGACACGGTGGGCCGAAGGGCCTGTAAAAGTGCTGTATCTCAAAACTAAACTAAATACTGACACCTAGTGTCACAGATACACACTGACACCCAGTAACACAGAGAAACACTGAGAAACAGTGACAAAGAAATACACTGAAACCAAGTAACAAAGACACAACACTGACACAAAGTCACAAAGACATACACTTACACGAAGTAACAAAGACAGACAATTACACCAAGTAACAAAGACATACACTTGCACCAAGTATTTTGACATACACTGACACCAAGTAACAAAGACATGCACTGATAACCAGTAACACAGACACACACTTACACCAAGTAACAAAGACAGACACTGACACCAAGTCACAAAGACATACACTTACACTAAGTAACAAAGACATACACTGATACCCAGTACCACAGACACACACTGACACCAAGTAACAAAGACATACACTGATACCCAGTAACACAGACACACACTTACACCAAGTAAAAAAGACACACCCTTACACCAAGTAACAAAGACAGACACTTACACCAAGTAACAAAGACATACACTGACACCAAGTAACAAAGACATACACTGATACCCAGTAACACAGACACACACTTACACCAAGTAACACAGACATACACTGATGCCCAGTAACACAGTCACACACTCACACCAAGTAACAAAGACATACACTGATACCAAGTGACACAGACACACACTTACACCAAGTAACACAAACACTCACTTACACCAAGTAACAAAGACATACACTGACACCAAGTAACAAAGACATACACTTACACCAAGTAACAAAGACATACACTGTCACCCAGTAACACAGACACAAACTTACATCAATTAACAAAGACATACACTGATACCAAGTAACACAGACACACACTTACACCAAGTAACACAGACACACACTTACAACAAGTAACAAAGACACACACTGACACCAAGTAACAAAGACATACACTTACACCAAGTAACACAGACATACACTGACACCAAGTAACAAAGACATACAATTACACCAAGTAACAAAGACACACACTTACACCAAGTAACACAGACATACACTGACACCAAGTAACAAAGACATACACTGTTACCCATTAACACAGACACACACTTTCACCAATTAACAAAGACATATACTGATACCCAGTAGCACAGACACACACTGGGCGGCACCTTGGCACAGTGGTTAGCAACCTCACAGCTCCAGGGACCAGGGCTCGATTCTGCGTACTGCCTTTGCGGAGTTAGCAAGTTCTCCCTGTCTCTGCGTGAGTTTCCTCCGGGTGCTCCGGTTTCTTCCCACATGCCAAAGACTTGCAGGTTTATAGGTTAATTGGCCATTATAAATTGACCCTAGTATAGGTAGGTGTTAGGGAAATATATAGGGACAGTTGGGGATGTGATAGGAATACGGGATTAGTGTAGGATTAGTATAAATGGGTGGTTGATGGTCGGCACAGACTCGGTGGGCCGAAGGGCCTGTTTAAGTGCTGTATCTCTGAACTAAACTAAATACTGACACCTAGTGTCACAGACACACACTGACACCCAGTAACACAAACAAACACACACTGACACCCAGGAACACAGAGAAACACTGATACACTGTAACAAAGACATACACTGACACCAAGTAACACAGACACACACTGACACCCAGTAACAAAGACAGACACTGACACCAAGTCACAAAGACATACACTGATACCCAGGAACACAGACACACACTTACACCAAGTAACAAAGACATACACTGATACCAAGTCACAAAGACACACACTGACACCCAGTAACAAAGACATACACTGACACCAAGTCACAAAGACATGCATTGATCCACAGTAACACAGACACACACTTACACCAAGTAACAAAGACAAACACTGATACCCAGTAACACAGGCACACACTTACACCAAGTAACACAGACATACACTGACACCAAGTAACAAAGACATACACATACACAAAGTAACAAAGACACACAATTACACCGAGTAACACAGACACACACTGACACCCAGCAACACAGACACACACTTACACCAAATAACACAGACACACACTTACACCAAGTAACAAAGACAAACACTGACACCCAGTTACAAAGACATACACTGACACCCAGTAACACAGACACACACGGACACCAAATAACACAGACACACACTTACACCAAGTAACAAAGACAAACACTGACACCCAGTTACAAAGACATACACTGACACCCAGTAACACAGACACACACGGACACCAAGTAACAAAGTCACACACTTACACCAAGTAACACAGACACACACTGACACCCAGTAACACAAACAAACACACTGACACCCAGTAACACAGACACACACTGACACCAAGTAACAAAGACATACACTGATACCAATTCACAAAGACACACACTGATCCACAGTAACACAGACACACACTTACACCGAGTAACACAGACACACACTGACACCCAGTAACACAGACACACACTTACACCAAATAACACAGACATACACTGACACCAAGTAACAAAGACATACACTGATACCCAGTAACACAGGCACACACTTACACCAAGTAACAGTGACATACACTGACACCAAGTGACAAAGACATACACTTACACAAAGTAACAAAGACATACACTTACACCAAGTAACACAGACACACACTGACACCAAGTAACACAGACACACACTGACACCCAGTAACAAAGACATACACTGACACCAAGTCACAAAGACATACACTGATACCCAGGAACACAGACACACACTTACACCAAGTAACAAAGACATACACTGATACCAATTCACAAAGACACACACTGACACCCAGTAACAAAGACATACACTGACACCAAGTCACAAAGACATGCACTGATCCACAGTAACACAGACACACATTTACACCAAATAACACAGACATACACTGACACCAAGTAGCAAAGACATACACTGATACCCAGTAACACAGGCACACACTTACACCAAGTAACAGTGACATACACTGACACCAAGTAACAAAGACATACACTTACACAAAATAACAAAGACATACACTTACACCAAGTAACACAGACACACACTGACACCAAGTAACAAATACATAGACTGACTCCAAGTAACAAAGACATACACTGACACCCAGTAACACAGACATGCACTGACACCAAGTAACAAAGACATACACTTACACCAAGTAACAAAGACATACACTTACACCAAGTTACAAAGACACACACTTACATCAAGTAACACAGACATACACTGACACCAAGTAACATAGACACACACTTACACCAAGTAACAAAGACATACACTGACACCAAGTAACAAAGACATACACTGATACCCAGTAACACATACACACACTTACACCAAGTAACAAAGACACACACTGATACTCAGTAGCACAGACACACACTGACACCCAGTAACAAAGACATACACTGACACCAAGTCACAAAGACATACACTGATACCCAGGAACACAGACACACTCTGACAACAAGTAGCAAAGACATACACTGATAACAAGTCACAAAGACACACACTGAAACCCAGTAACAAAGACATGCACTGACACCAAGTCACAAAGACATGCACTGATCCACAGTAACACAGACACACACTTACACCAAGTAACAAAGACAGACACTGATTCCCAGTAACACAGACACACACTTACACCAAATAACACAGACATACACTGACACCAAGTAACAAAGCCAAACACTGATACCCAGTAACACAGGCACACACTTACACCAAGTAACACACACACTGAAACCAAGTAACAAAGACATACACTGACACCAAGTAACAAAGACATACACTTACACAAAGTAACAAAGACACACACTTACACCGAGTAACACAGACACACACTGACACCCAGTAACACAGACACACACTTACACCAAATAACACAGACATACACTGACACCAAGTAACAAAGACATACACTGATACCCAGTAACACAGGCACACACTTACACCAAGTAACAGTGACATACACTGACACCAAGTAACAAAGACATACACTTACACAAAGTAACAAAGACATACACTTACACCAAGTAACACAGACACAAACTGACACCAAGTAACACAGACACACACTGACACCCAGTAACAAAGACATACACTGACACCAAGTCACAAAGACATACACTGATACCCAGGAACACAGACACACACTTACACCAAGTAACAAAGACATACACTGATACCAATTCACAAAGACACACACTGACACCCAGTAACAAAGACATACACTGACACCAAGTCACAAAGACATGCACTGATCCACAGTAACACAGACACACACTTGCACCAAATAACACAGACATACACTGACACCAAGTAGCAAAGACATACACTGATACCCAGTAACACAGGCACACACTTACACCAAGTAACAGTGACATACACTGACACCAAGTAACAAAGACATACACTTACACAAAATAACGAAGACATACACTTACACCAAGTAACACAGACACACACTGACACCAAGTAACAAATACATACACTGACTCCCAGTAACAAAGACATACACTGACACGCAGTAACACAGACATGCACTGACACCAAGTAACAAAGGCATACACTTACACCAAGTAACAAAGACATACACTTACACAAGTAACAAAGACATACACTGACACCAAGTAACAAAGACATACACTGATACCCAGTAACACATACACACACTTACACCAAGTAACAAAGACACACATTGATACCCAGTAGCACAGACACACACTGACACCAAGTAACAAAGACATGCACTGACACCAAGTCACAAAGACATACACTGATACCCAGGAACACAGACACACACTGACACCAAGTAACAAAGACATACACTGATACCAAGTCACAAAGACACACAATGAAACCCAGTAACAAAGACATACACTGACACCAAGTCACAAAGACATGCACTGATCCACAGTAACACAGACACACACTTACACCAAGTAACAAAGACAGACAATGATTCCCAGTAACACAGACACAGACTTACACCAAATAACACAGACATAAACTGACACCAAGTAACAAAGCCAAACACTGATACCCAGTAACACAGGCACACACATACACCAAGTAACACATACACTGAAACCAAGTAACAAAGACATACACTGACACCAAGTAACAAAGACATACACTTACACAAAGTAACAAAGACACACACTTACACCGAGTAACACAGACACACACTGACACCCAGTAACACAGACACACACTTACACCAAATAACACAGACATACACTGACACCAAGTAACAAAGACATACACTGATACCCAGTAACACAGGCACACACTTACACCAAGTAACAGTGACATACACTGACACCAAGTAACAAAGACATACACTTACACAAAGTAACAAAGACATACACTTACACCAAGTAACACAGACACACACTGACACCAAGTAACACAGACACACACTGACACCCAGTAACAAAGACATACACTGACATCAAGTCACAAAGACATACACTGATACCCAGGAACACAGACACACACTTCCACCAAGTAACAAAGACATACACTGATACCAATTCACAAAGACACACACTGACACCCAGTAACAAAGACATACACTGACACCAAGTCACAAAGACATGCACTGATCCACAGTAACACAGACACACACTTACACCAAGTAACAAAGACAGACACTGATTCCCAGCAACACAGACACACACTTACACCAAATAACACAGACATACACTGACACCAAGTTACAAAGCCACACACTGATACCCAGTAAGACAGGCGCACACTTACACCAAGTAACACAGACACACACTTACACCAATTAACAAAGACATATACTGATACCCAGTAGCACAGACACACACTGGGTGGCACATTGGCACAGTGGTTAGCAGCCTCACAGCTCCAGGGACCAGGGCTCGATTCTGCGTACTGCCTTTGCGGAGTTAGCAAGTTCTCCCTGTCTCTGCGTGAGTTTCCTCCGGGTGCTCCGGTTTCTTCCCACATGCCAAAGACTTGCAGGTTGATAGGTTAATTGGCCATTATAAATTGACCCTAGTATAGGTAGGTGTTAGGGAAATATATAGGGACAGTTGGGGATGTGATAGGAATACGGGATTAGTGTAGGATTAGTATAAATGGGTGGTTGATGGTCGGCACAGACTCGGTGGGCCGAAGGGCCAGTTTAAGTGCTGTGTCTCTGAATTAAACTAAATACTGACACCTAGTGTCACAGACACACACTGACACCCAGTAACACAAACAAACACACACTGACACCCAGGAACACAGAGAAACACTGATACACAGTAACAAAGACATACACTGACACCAAGTAACACAGACACACACTGACACCCAGTAACAAAGACATACACTGACACCAAGTCACAAAGACATACACTGATACCCAGGAACACAGACACACACTTACACCAAGTAACAAAGACATACACTGAAATGCAAGTCACAAAG
Organism: Heterodontus francisci; assembly: GCF_036365525.1. Lineage (NCBI taxonomy): Eukaryota > Metazoa > Chordata > Chondrichthyes > Heterodontiformes > Heterodontidae > Heterodontus > Heterodontus francisci. Next base: position 249,955 of record NC_090405.1, on the reverse strand, counting down.
ACATACACTGACACCCAGTAACAAAGACATACACTGACACCAAGTCACAAAGACATGCACTGATCCACAGTAACACAGGCACACACTTACACCAAGTAACAGTGACATACACTGACACCAAGTAACAAAGACATACACTTACACTAAGTAACAAAGACATACACTTACACCAAGTAACACAGACACACACTGACACCAAGTAACAAATACATACACTGACTCCCAGTAACAAAGACATACACTGACACCAAGTCACATAGACATACACTGATACCCAGGAACACAGACACACACTTACACCAAGTAACAAAGACATACACTGATACCAAGTCACAAAGACATGCACTGATCCACAGTAACACAGGCACACTCTTACACCAAGTAACAGTGACATACACTGACACCAAGTAACAAAGACATACACTTACACTAAGTATCAAAGACATACACTGACACCAAGTAACACAGACACACACTGACACCTAGTAACACAAACAAACACACTGACACCAAGTGACGCAGACATACACTGACAGCAAGTAACTAAGACATACACTGACACCAAGTAACACAGACACACACTTACACCAAGTAACACAAACACACACTTGTACCAAGTAACAAAGACATACACTTACACCAAGTAACAAAGACACACACTTACACCAAGTAACACAGACATACACTGACACCAAGTAACAAAGACAGACAACTACACCAAGTAACAAAGACATACACATACACCAAGTATTTTGACATACACTGACACCAAGTAACAAAGACATACACTGATACCCAGTAACACATACACACACTTACACCAAGTAACAAAGACATACACTGACACCAAGTCACAAAGAAATACACTGATACCCACTAACACAGACACACACTTACACCAAGTTACAAAGACACACACTGATACCCAGTAGCACAGACACACACTTACGCCAAGTAACAAAGACATACACTGACACCCAGTTACAAAGACATACACTGACACCCAGTAACACAGACACACAATGACACCAAGTAACAAAGACATACACTTACACCAAGTAACAAAGACACACACTTACACCAAGTAACAAAGACACACACTTACACCCAGTAACACAGACATACACTGACTCCAAGTAACAATGACATACACTGACACCAATTCACAAAGACACACACTGACACCCAGTAACAAAGAGATACACTGACACCAAGTCACAAAGACATAGACTGATACCCAGTAACGCAGACACTCACTGTGTGTGGGGGGTGGGGGGTGGGGCACATTGGCGCAGTGGTTAGCACCGCAGACTCACAGCTCCAGGGACCCGGGTTCGATTCTGGGTACTGCCTGTGCGGAGTTTGCAAGTTCTCCCTGTGTCTGCGTGGGTTTCCTCCGGGTGCTCCGACTTCCTCCCACATGCCAAAGACTTGCAGGATGATAGGTTAATTGGCCATCATAAATTGCCCCTAGTATAGGTAGGTGGTAGGGAAATATATAGGGACCGGTGGGGATGTGATTGGAATACGGGATTAGTGTAGGATTAGTATAAATGGGTTGTTGATGGTCGGCACAGACTCGGTGGGCCGAAGGGCCTGTTTAAGTGCTGTATCTCTGAACTAAACTAAATACTGACACCTAGTGTCACAGACACACACTGACACCAAGTAACACAAACAAACACACACTGACACCCAGGAACACAGAGAAACACTGATACACAGTAACAAAGACATACACTGACACCAAGTAACACAGACACACACTGACACCCAGTAACAAAGACATGCACTGACACCAAGTCACAAAGACATACACTGATACCCAGGAACACAGACACACACTTACACCAAGTAACAAAGACATACACTGATACCAAGTCACAAAGACACACACCAACACCCAGTAACAAAGACATACACTGACACCAAGTCACAAAGACATGCACTGATCCACAGTAACACAGACACTCACTTATACCAAGTAACAAAGACAGACACTGACTCCCAGCAACACAGACACACACTTAAACCAAATAACACAGACATACACTGACACCAAGTTACAAAGCCATACACTGATACCCAGTAACACAGGCACACACTTACACCAAGTAACACAGACATACACTGACACCAAGTAACAAAGACATACACTTACACAAAGTAACAAAGACACACACTTACACCGAGTAACACAGACACACACTGACACCCAGTAACACAGACACACACTTGCACCAAATAACACAGACATGCACTGACACCAAGTAACAAAGACATACACTGATACCCACGAACACAGGCACACACTTACACCAAGTAACAGTGACATACACTGACACCAAGTAACAAAGACATAAAATTACACAAAGTAACAAAGACATACACTTACACCAAGTAACACAGAAACACACTGACACCAAGTAACAAATACATACACTGACTCCCAGTAACAAAGACGTACACTGACACCCAGTATCACAGACACACACCGACACCAAGTAACAAAGACACACACTTACACCAAGTAACACAGAGACACACTGACACCCAGTAACACAAACAAACACACTGACACCAAGTGACGCAGACATACACTGACACCAAGTAACAAAGACATACACTGACACCAAGTAACACAGACACACACTTACACCAAGTACCACTAACACACACTTATACCAAGTAACAAAGGCATACACTTACACCAAGTAACAAAGACACACACTTACACCAAGTAACACAGACATACACTGACACCAAGTAACAAATACAGACAATTACACCAAGTAACAAAGACATACACATACACCAAGTATTTTGACATACACTGACACCAAGTAACAAAGACATACACTGATACCCAGTAACACATATACACACTTACACCAAGTAACAAAGACATACACTGACACCAAGTCACAAAGACATACACTGATACCCACTAACACAGACACACACTTACACCAAGTAACAAAGGCACACACTGATACCCAGTAGCACAGACACACACTTACACCAAGTAACAAAGACATACACTTACACCAAGTAACAAAGACACACACTTACACCCAGTAACACAAACAAACACACACTGACACCCAGTAACACAGAGAAACACTGATAACCAGTTACGAAGAAATACACTGACACCAAGTAACAAAGACACACACTGACACCCAGTAACAAAGACAGACACTGACACCAAGTCACAAAGACATAGACTTACACGAAGTAACAAAGACAGACAATTACACCAAGTAACAAAGACATACACTTGCACCAAGTATTTTGACATACACTGACACCAAGTAACAAAGACATGCACTGATACCCAGTAACACAGACACACACTTACACCAAGTAACAAAGACATACACTTACACCAAGCAACACAGACATACACTGACACCCAGTAACACAGACACACACTTACACCAAGTAACAAAGACATACACTGACACCCAGTAACAAAGACATACACTGACACCCAGTAACACAGACACACACGGACACCAAGTAACTAAGACATACACTGACAGCAAGTATTTTGACATACACTGACACCAAGTAACAAAGACATACACTGATACCCAGTAACACAGACACACACTTACACCCAGTCACAAAGACATACACTGATACCCAGTAACACAAGCACACACTTACACCAAGTAACACAGACAGACACTGACACCCAGTAACACAGACACACACTTACACCAAGTAACAAAGACATACACTGACTCCCAGTAACAAAGACATACACTGACACCCAGTAGCACAGACACAAACGGACAGCAAGTAACAAAGACACAGACTTACTCCAAGTAACACAGACACACACTGACACCCAGTAACACAGACACACACTTACACCATGTAACACAGACATACACTGACACCAAGTAACAAAGACATACACTGATACCCAGTACCACAGACACACACTGACACCAAGTAACAAAGACATACACTGACACCAAGTAACAAAGACATACACTGATACCCAGTAACACAGACACACACTTACACCAAGTAACAAAGACAAACACTGACACCAAGTCACAAAGACACACAGTGACACCCAGTAACAAAGACATACACTGAAACCAAGTAACAAAGACATACACTGACACCCAGTAACACAGACACACACTTACACCAAGTAACAAAGACATACACTGACACCAAGTCACAAAGACACACACTGACACCCAGTAACAAAGACATACACTGACACCAAGTCACAAAGACATACACTGACACCCAGTAATACAGACACACACTTACACCAAGTAACAAAGACATACACTGACACCAAGTTACAAAGACATACACTGATACCCAGTAACACAGACACTCACTTACACCAAGTAGCACAGACAGACACTGACACCAAGTCACAGAGACACACACTGACACCCAGTCACAAAGACATACACTGACACCAAGTCACAAAGACATACACTGATACCCAGTAACACAGACACACACTTACACCAAGTAACAAAGACATACACTGACACCAAGTCACAAAGACACACACTTACACCCAGTAACACAGACATACACTGACACCAAGTAACAATGACATACACTGACACCAAGTCACAAAGACACACACTGACACCCAGTAACAAAGACATACACTGACACCAAGTCACAAAGACATACACTGACACCCAGTGACACAGACACACACTTACACCAAGTAACAAAGACATACACAGACACCAAGTCACAAAGACATAGACTGATACCCAGTAACGCAGACACTCACTGGGTGTGAGGGGGGGGGGGGGGGGTGGGGGGGCGCACATTGGCGCAGTGGTTCGCACCGCAGCCTCACAGCTCCAGGGACCCTAGTTCGATTCTTGGTACTGCCTGTGCGGAGTTTGCAAGTTCTACCTGTGTCTGCGTGGGTTTCCTCCGGGTGCTCCGGCTTCCTCCTACATGCCAAAGACTTGCAGGATGATAGGTTAATTGGCCATCATAAATTACCCCCAGTATAGGTAGGTGGTAGGGAAATATATCGGGACAGGTGGGGATGTGATAGGAATACGGGTTTAGTGTAGGATTAGTATAAATGGTTTGTTGATGGTCGGCACAGACCCGGTGGGCCGAAGGGCCTGTTAAAGTGCTGTATCTCGAAACTAAACTAAATACTGACACCTAGTGTCACAGAAACACACTGACACCCAGTAACACAAACAAACACACACTGACACCCAGTTACACAGAGAAACACTGATAAACAGTGACAAAGAAATACACTGACACCAAGTAACAAAGACACACACTGACACCCAGTAACAAAGACTGACACTGACACCAAGTCACAAAGACATACACTTACACGAAGTAACAACGACAGAAAATTACACCAAGTAACAAAGACATACACTTGCACCAAGTATTTTGACATACACTGACACCAAGTCACAAAGACATGCACTGATACCCAGTAACACAGACACACACTTACACCAAGAAACAAAGACAGACACTGACACCAAGTCACAAAGACATACACTTACACGAAGTAACAAAGACATACACTGATATCCAGTACCACAGACACACACTGACACCAAGTAACAAAGACATACACTGATACCCAGTAACACAGACACTCACTTGCACCAAGTAAAAAAGACACACCCTTACACCAAGTAACAAAGACAGACACTTACACCAAGTAACAAAGACATACACTGACACCAAGTAACAAAGACATACACTGATACCCAGTAACACAGACACACACTTACACCCAGTAACAAAGACATACACTGACACCAAGGCACAAAGACATACACTGATACCCAGGAACACAGACACACACTTACACCAAGTAACAAAGTCACACACTGATACCCAGTAGCACAGACACACACTTACGCCAAGTAACAAAGACATACACTGACACCCAGTTACAAAAACATACACTGACACCCAGTAACACAGACACACAATCACACCAAGTAATAAAGACATACACTTACACCAAGTAACAAAGACACACACTTACACCAAGTAACAAAGACACACACTTACACCCAGTAACACAGACACACACTGACTCCAAGTAACAATGACATACACTGACACCAAGTCACAAAGACACACACTGACACCCAGTAACAAAGACATACAGTGACATCAAGTCACAAAGACATACACTGACACCCAGTAACACAGACACACACTTACACCAAGTAACAAAGACATACACTGACACCAAGTCACAAAGACATAGACTGATACCCTGTAACGCAGACACTCACTGGGGGTGGGGTGGGGGGCACATTGGCGCAGTGGTGAGCACCGCAGCAACACAGCTCCAGGGACCCGGGTTCGATTCTGTGTACTGCCTGTGCGGAGTTTGCAAGTTCTCCCTGTGTCTGCGTGGGTTTCCTCCGGGTGCTCCGGCTTCCTACCACATGCCAAAGACTTGCAGGATGATAGGTTAATTGGCCATCATAAATTTCCCCTAGTCTAGGTAGGTGGTAGGGAAATATATAGGGACCGGTGGGGATGAGATTGGAATACGGGATTAGTGTAGGATTAGTATAAATGGGTTGTTGATGGTCGGCACAGACTCGGTGGGCCGAAGGCCCGTTTAAGTGCTGTATCTCTGAACTAAACTAATTACTGACACCTAGTGTCACAGACACACACTGACACCAAGTAACACAAACAAACACACACTGAAACCCAGGAACACAGAGAAACACTTACACCAAGTAACAAAGACATACACTGATACCAAGTCACAAAGACACATACTGACACCCAGTAACAAAGACATACACTGACACCAAGTCACAAAGACATGCACTGATCCAAAGTAACACAGACACACACTTATACCAATTAACAAAGACATACACTGATACCCAGGAACACAGACACACACTTACACCAAGTAACAAAGACATACATTGATACCAAGTCACAAAGACACACACTGACACCCAGTAACAAAGACATACACTGGCACCAAATCACAAAGACATGCACTGATCCACAGTAACACAGACACACACTTATACCAAGTAACAAAGACAGACACTGAATCCCAGTAACACAGACACACAGTTACACAAAATAACACAGACATACACTGACACCACGTTACAAAGCCATACACTGATACCCAGTAACACAGGCACACACTTACACCAAGTAACACAGACATACACTGACACCAAGTAACAAAGACATACACTTACACAAAGTAACAAAGACACACACTTACACCGAGTAACACAGACACACACTGACACCCAGTAACACAGACACACACTTGCACCAAATAACACAGACATACACTGACACCAAGTAACAAAGACATACACTGATACCCAGTAACACAGGCACACACTTACACCAAGTAACAGTGACATACACTGACACCAAGTAACAAAGACATACACTTACACAAAGTAACAAAGACATACACTTACACCAAGTAACACAGACACACACTGACACCAAGTAACAAATACATACACTGACTCCCTGGAACAAAGACATACACTGACACCCAGTAAGACAGACACACACCGACACCAAGTAACAAAGACACACACTTACACCACGTAACACAGACACACACTGACACCCAGTAACACAAACAAACACACTGGCACCATGTGAGGCAGACATACACTGACACCAAGTAACAAAGACATACACTGACTCCCAGTAACAAAGACATACACTGACACCAAGTAACACAGACATACACTGACACCAAGTAACAAAGACAGACAATTATACCAAGTAACAAAGCCATACACATACACCAAGTATTTTGACATACACTGACACCAAGTAACAAAGACATACACTGATACCCAGTAACACATATACACACTTACACCAAGTAACAAAGACATACACTGACAACAAGTCACAAAGACATACACTGATACACAATAACACAGACACACACTTACACCAAGTAACAAAGACACTCACTGATACCCAGTAGCACAGACACACACTGACACCAAGTAACAAATACATACACTGACTCCCAGTAACAAAGACATACACTGACACCCAGTAACACAGACACACACCGACACCAAGTAACAAAGACACACACTTACACCAAGTAACACAGACACACACTGACACCCAGTAACACAAACAGACACACTGACACCAAGTGACGCAGACATACACTGACACCAAGTAACAAAGACATACACTGACACCAAGTAACACAGACACACACTTACACCAAGTAACACTAACACACACTTATACCAAGTAACAAAGACATACACTTACACCAAGTAACAAAGACACACACTTACACCAAATAACACAGACATACACTGACACCAAGTAACACAGACACACACTTACACCAAGTAACAAAGATATACACTGATACCCAGTAACACAGACATACACTTACACCAAGTAACAAAGACATACACTGATACCCAGTAACACATACACACACTTACACCAAGTAACAAAGACATACACTGACACCAAGTCACAAAGACATACACTGATACCCACTAACACAGACACACACTTACACCAAGTAACAAAGACACACACTGATACCCAGAAGCACAGACACACACTTACACCAAGTAACAAAGACATACACTGACACCCAGTTACAAAGACATACACTGACACCCAGCAACACAGACACACACTGACACCAAGTAACAAAGACATACACTTACACCAAGTAACAAAGACATACACTTACACCAAGTAACAAAGACACACACTTACACCCAGTAACACAGACATACACTGACACCAAGTAACAATGACATACACTGACACCAAGTCACAAAGACACATACTGACACCCAGTAACAAAGACATACACTGACACCAAGTCACAAAGACATACACTGACACCCAGTAACACAGACACACACTTACAACAAGTAACAAAGACATACACTGACACCAAGTCACAAAGACATAGACTGATACCCAGTAACGCAGACACTCACTGGCTGTGGGGGGTCGGGGGGGGGCACATTGGCGCAGTTGTTAGCACCGCAGCCTCACAGCTCCAGGGACCCGTGTTCGATTCTGGGTACTGCCTGTGCGGAGTTTGCAAGTTCTCCCTGTGTCTGCGTGGGTTTCCTCCGGGTGCTCCGGCTTCCTCCCACATGCCAAAGACTTGCAGGATGATAGGTTAATTGGCCATCATAAATTGCCCCTAGTATAGGTAGGTGGTAGGGAAATATATCGGGACAGGTGGGGATGTGATAGGAATACGGGTTTAGTGTAGGATTAGTATAAATGGTTGGTTGATGGTCGGCACAGACCCGGTGGGCCGAAGGGCCTGTTGAAGTGCTGTTTCTCAAAACTAAACTAAATACTGACACCTAGTGTCACAGATACACACTGACACCCAGTAACACAAACAAACACACACTGACACCCAGTAACACAGAGAAACACTGATAAACAGTGACAAAGAAATGCACTGACACCAAGTAACAAAGACAGACACTGACACCCAGTAACAAAGACAGACACTGACACCAAGTCACAAAGACATACACTTACACGAAGTAACAAAGACAGACAATTACACCAAGGAACAAAGACATACACTTGCACCAAGTATTTTGACATACACTGACACCAAGTAACAAAGACATGCTCTGATACCAAGTAACACAGACACACACTTACACCAAGTAACAAAGACATACACTTACACCAAGCAACACAGACATACACTGACACCCAGTAACACAGACACACACTTACACCAAGTAACAAAGACATACACTGACACCCAGTAACAAAGACATACACTGACACCCAGTAACAAAGACACACACGGACACCAAGTAACTAAGACATACACTGACAGCAAGTATTTTGACATACACTGACACCAAGTAACAAAGACATACACTGATACACAGTAACACAGACACACACTTACACCCAGTCACAAAGACATACACTGATACCCAGTAACACAAGCACACACATACACCAAGTAACACGGACAGACACTGACACCCAGTAACACAGACACACACTTACACCAAGTAACAAAGACATACACTGACACCCAGCAACAAAGACATACACTGACACCCAGTAACACAGACACAAACGGACAGCAAGTAACAAAGACACAGACTTACACCAAGTAACACAGACACACACTGACACCCAGTAAGACAGACACACACTTACACCAAGTAACACAGACATACACTGACACCAAGTAACAAAGACATACACTGATACCCAGTACCACAGACACACACTGACACCAAGTAACAAAGACATACACTGACACCAAGTATCAAAGACCTACACTTACACCAAGTATTTTGACTTACACTGACACCAAGTAACAAAGACATACACTGATACCCAGTAACACAGACACACACTTACACCAAGTAACAAAGACAAACACTGACACCAAGTCACAAAGACACACAGTGACACCCAGTAACAAAGACATACACTGACACCAAGTAACAAAGACATACACTGACACCCAGTAACACAGACACACACTTACACCAAGTAACAAAGACATACACTGACACCAAGTCACAAAGACACACACTGACACCCAGTAACAAAGACATACACTGACACCAAGTCACAAAGACATACACTGACACCCAGTAACACAGACACACACTTACACCAAGTAAGAAAGACATACACTGACACCAAGTCACAAAGACATACACTGATACCCAGTAACACAGACACTCACTTACACCAAGTAGCACAGACATACACTGACACCAAGTCACAAAGACACACACTGACACCCAGTCACAAAGACATACACTGACACCAAGTCACAAAGATATACACTGATACCCAGCAACACAGACACACACTTACACCAAGTAACAAAGACATACACTGACACCAAGTCACAAAGACACACACTTACACCCAGTAACACAGACATACACTGACACCAAGTAACAATGACATACACTGACACCAAGTCACAAAGACACACACTGACACCCAGTAACAAAGACAGAAACTGACACTAAGTCACAAAGACATACACTGACACCCAGTAACACAGACACACACTTACACCAAGTAACAAAGACATACACTGACACCAAGTCACAAAGACATATACTGATACCCAGTAACGCAGACACTCACTGGGTGTGGGGGTTGGGGGGGGCACATTGGCGCAGTGGTTAGCACCGCAGCCTCACAGCTCCAGGGACCCGGGTTCGATTCTGTTTACTGCCTGTGCGGAGTTTTCAATCTCTCCCTGTGTCTGCGTGGGTTTCCTCCGGGTGCTCCGGCTTCCTCCCACATGCCAAAGACTTGCAGGATGATAGGTTAATTGGCCATCATAAATTGCCCCTAGTATAGGTAGGTGGTAGGGAAATATATCGGGACAGGTGGGGATGTGATAGGAATACGGGTTTAGTGTAGGATTAGTATAAATGGTTGGTTGATGGTCGGCACAGACACGGTGGGCCGAAGGGCCTGTTAAAGTGCTGTATCTCAAAACTAAACTAAATACTGACACCTAGTGTCACAGATACACACTGACACCCAGTAACACAAACAAACACACACTGACAAGCATTAACACAGAGAAACACTGATAAACAGTGACAAAGAAATACACTGACACCAAGTAACAAAGACACACACTGAGACCCAGTAACAAAGACAGACACTGACACCAAGTCACAAAGACATACACTTACACGAAGTAACAAAGACAGACAATTACAACAAGTAACAAAGACACACACTTACACCCAGTAACACAGACATACACTGACACCAAGTAACAATGACATACACTGACACCAAGTCACAATGACACACACTGACACCCAGTAACAAAGACAGAATCTGACATCAAGCCACAAAGACATACACTGACACCCATTAACACAGACACACACTTACACCAAGTAACAAAGACATACACTGACACCAAGTCTCAAAGACATATACTGATACCCAGTAACGCAGACACTCACTGGGTGTGGGGGGTGGTGTGGGGGGGGGCACATTGGCGCAGTGGTTAGCACCGCAGCCTCACAGCCTCAGGGACCCGGGTTCGATTCTGTGTACTGCCTGTGCGGAGTTTGCAAGTTCTCCCTGTGTCTGCGTGGGTTTCCTCCGGGTGCTCCGGCTTCCTCCCACATGCCAAAGACTTGCAGGATGATAGGTTAATTGGCCATCATAAATTGCCCCTAGTATAGGTAGGTGGTAGGGAAATATATAGGGACAGTTGGGGATGTGATAGGAATACGGGTTTAGTGTAGGATTAGTATAAATGGTTGGTTGATGGTCGGCACAGACCCGGTGGGCCGAAGGGCCTGTTAAAGTTCTGTATCTCAAAACTAAACTAAATACTGACACCTAGTGTCACAGATACACACTGACACCCAGTAACACAAACAAACACACACTGACAAGCATTAACACAGAGAAACACTGATAAACAGTGACAAAGAAATACACTGACACCAAGTAACAAAGACACACACTGAGACCCAGTAACAAAGACAGACACTGACACCAAGTCACAAAGACATACACTTACACGAAGTAACAAAGACAGACAATTACACCAAGTAACAAAGACACACACTTACACCCAGTAACACAGACATCTTTTTTCTTTTCTTTTGGGCCTCCTTATCTCGAGAGACAATGGATACGCGCCTGGAGGTGGTCAGTGGTTTGTGAAGCAGCGCCTGGAGTGGCTATAAAGGCCAATTCTGGAGTGACAGGCTCTTCCACAGGTGCTGCAGAGAAATTTGTTTGTTGGGGCTGTTGCACAGTTGGCTCTCCCCTTGCGCCTCTGTCTTTTTTCCTGCCAACTACTAAGTCTCTTCGACTCGCCACAATTTAGCCCTGTCTTTATGGCTGCCCGCCAGCTCTGGCGAATGCTGGCAACTAACTCCCACGACTTGTGATCAATGTCACACGATTTCATGTCGCGTTTGCAGACGTCTTTATAACGGAGACATGGACGGCCGGTGGGTCTGATACCAGTGGCGAGCTCGCTGTACAATGTGTCTTTGGGGATCCTGCCATCTTCCATGCGGCTCACATGGCCAAGCCATCTCAAGCGCCGCTGACTCAGTAGTGTGTATAAGCTGGGGATGTTGGCCGCTTCAAGGACTTCTGTGTTGGAGATATAGTCCTGCCACCTGATGCCAAGTATTCTCTGAAGGCAGCGAAGATGGAATGAATTGAGACGTCGCTCTTGGCTGGCATACGTTGTCCAGGCCTCGCTGCCGTAGAGCAAGGTACTGAGGACACAGGCCTGATACACTCGGACTTTTGTGTTCCGTGTCAGTGCGCCATTTTCCCACACTCTCTTGGCCAGTCTGAACATAGCAGTGGAAGCCTTACCCATGCGCTTGTTGATTTCTGCATCTAGAGACAGGTTACTGGTGATAGTTGAGCCTAGGTAGGTGAACTCTTGAACCACTTCCAGAGCGTGGTCGCCAATATTGATGGATGGAGCATTTCTGACATCCTGCCCCATGTTGTTCGTTTTCTTGAGGCTGATGGTTAGACCAAATTCATTGCAGGCAGACGCAAACCTGTCGATGAGACTCTGCAGGCATTCTTCAGTGTGAGATGTTAAAGCAGCATCGTCAGCAAAGAGGAGTTCTCTGATGAGGACTTTCCGTACTTTGGACTTCGCTCTTAGACGGGCAAGGTTGAACAACCTGCCCCCTGATCTTGTGTGGAGGAAAATTCCTTCTTCAGAGGATTTGAACGCATGTGAAAGCAGCAGGGAGAAGAAAATCCCAAAAAGTGTGGGTGCGAGAACACAGCCCTGTTTCACACCACTCAGGATAGGAAAGGGCTCTGATGAGGAGCCACCATGTTGAATTGTGCCTTTCATATTGTCATGGAATGAGGTGATGATACTTAGTAGCTTTGGTGGACATCCGATCTTTTCTAGTAGTCTGAAGAGACCACGTCTGCTGACGAGGTCAAAGGCTTTGGTGAGATCAATGAAAGCAATATAGAGGGGCATCTGTTGTTCACGGCATTTCTCCTGTATCTGACGAAGGGAGAACAGCATGTCAATAGTCGATCTCTCTGCACGAAAGCCACACTGTGCCTCAGGGTAGACGCGCTCGGCCAGCTTCTGGAGCCTGTTCAGAGCGACTCGAGCAAAGACTTTCCCCACTATGCTGAGCAGCGCGATTCCACGGTAGTTGTTGCAGTCACCGCGGTCACCTTTGTTTTTATAGAGGGTGATGATGTTGGCATCGCGCATGTCCTGGGGTACTGCTCCCTCGTCCCAGCACAGGCATAGCAGTTCATGTAGTGCTGAGAGTATAGCAGGCTTGGCACTCTTGATTATTTCAGGGGTAATGCTGTCCTTCCCAGGGGCTTTTCCGCTGGCTAGGGAATCAATGGCATCACTGAGTTCCGATTTGGTTGGCTGTATGTTATGCTCATCCATGACTGGTAGAGGCTGGGCTGCATTGAGGGCAGTCTCAGTGACAGCATTCTCCCTGGAGTACAGTTCTAGGTAGTGCTCAACCCAGCGGTCCATCTGTTTGCGTTGGTCAGTGATTATGTCCCCCGATTTAGATTTGAGGGGGGTGATCTTCTTGATGGTTGGCCCAAGAGCTCTCTTCATGCCATCATACATTCCTCTGATGTTTCCGGTGTCTGAGGCCAGCTGAATATGACTGCATAGGTGTTGCCAGTAGTCGTTTGCGCAACGCCTAGCTGTTCTTTGTGCAGTACTTCTGGCTGCTTTAAGTGCTGCAGATGTTAAATCGCTGGGGGCTTTCTTGTAGTTCAAAAGTGCAATGCACTTAGCGGCTATGACAGGTTCCAGCTCTTCATTATGAGATTGAAACCAGTCTGCATTTCTCTTCGCACTTTTGCCGTAGGTGATCAAAGCTGACTCATAGATGGCGTCTCTGATGTGGGCCCACTTGGTCTCAGCATCCCCTGTGGGAGTGTTTTGAAGGGCTGTTACAAGTGAATTTAGAAATTTTTGTAACAGCTGTGGGTGAGAAATTCTGCTCGTGTTGATGCGCGGGTGGCCCTTCTGCTTGGAATGATGCAACTTCTTTGGTCTGAGTCTAACCTTGCTGCACACCAGGGAGTGGTCGGTGTCGCAGTCCGCACTGTGGAAGCTGCGTGTGATTTGAACACTGTTTAAGGCGGCTCGCTTTGTGACAATGAGGTCTAGCTGGTGCCAACGACGTGATCTTGGGTGCCTCCATGAAACCTGGTGACAGGGTTTAGTGTGAAAGAACGAGTTGGTGATGCAGAGGTTATGATAGGTACACAACTCAAGCAGTCTCTGCCCGTTCTCATTCATCCTTCCAACGCCATAGCGCCCAAGGCAGGAGGGCCATGAGTCATGGTCGGCCCCAACCCTGGCATTAAAGTCCCCCAGCAGGAATAGGTGTTCGGTGTTGGGGATGCTGCTAATGATGTTATGGAGTTGTTCATAGAACTGGTCTTTAGCTTCAGGTGCGGAACAGAGTGTTGGAGCATAGATGCTGAGTAGGTGTACTGGACCAGAGGTGGTGAGCAGTCGGATGGACAGTATGCGTTCCGAGCCATTTGAGGGAGGCTCTATCATGCTGAGCAAGGAGTTTCTGATGGCGAAGCCCACTCCATGCTGTCTTGGTTCTTCAGGATCCCTGCCCTGCCAGAAGAAGGTGTAGTCTTGCTCTGCTAGAGAGCCACTCGCGGGGAGGCGAGTCTCCTGAAGTGCTGCAATGTCCACATTGAGTCTACTGAGCTCGTTGTTAATGATGGCGGTCTTCCGAGAATCGTTGATTTGTGTAAGGTCTTCCGACAGGCCAGGACACATAGTTCTGACGTTCCAGCTTGCAAAGCGAAGGGCTGGTACCTTCTTTCCTTTTTTCATGTTGTTTGGTGCGGTGTATCAGTCCACCTTTCGGGCAATGACCCTGAGCTCCAAGCACCCATTGAAGCAGGCAGACTGTGGCGGGACAGAACCTGATTGACCGGGGGCTGCCCGGTTTGAGGCGGGCGGTAGCTGTCCAGTGAGGTGCAATGACCTCTCCCACCGACAAAGGCAACCCGTGGCGCCCAGTTTCTACGCCAATTTATCTGGACTTATAACCCGTAACTGCTGCCTTCCGTGTTGTTTCAGTCGCTGTGAGGCAACTATGGAGTGACCTCTCCATGGCGCATGCCTAGGCAAATTTATGGAGGTTGAGAGTTGCCCAGTCGTCAAAACCCCCCTCTCGGCCTTTCTGGTGGGGTCCAAAGGAGTGCAGGACACGACGTTTGGCACCAGTATGGCTGCAGGAACTGCCGGAAACATGCCAAAGGTGACACATGACCGCCTACGGGGTTCCGCTCCGGATTTTCTGTTAGGGTTTACTCCCTTAGCCTTGGTCTCTCCCGAGACGCCCACAAGGCAGTGGGGTTGTTGGGGCCCCTACACAGGTGTAGGATGGTGCCGGTGGGACATACAGACACAGACATACACTGACACCAAGTAACAATGACATACACTGACAACAAGTCACAAAGACACACACTGACACCCAGTAACAAAGACAGAAACTGACACCAAGTCACAAAGACATACACTGACACCCAGTAACACAGACACACACTTACACCAAGTAACAAAGACATACACTGACACCAAGTCACAAAGACATATACTGATACCCAGTAACGCAGACACACACTTACACCAAGTAACAAAGACATACACTTGCGCCAAGTATTTTGACAAACACTGACACCAAGTAACAAAGACATGCACTGATACCCAGTATCACAGACACACACTTACACCAAGTAACAAAGACAGACACTGACACCAAGTCACAAAGACATACACTTACACGAAGTAACAAAGACATGCACTGATGCCCAGGACCACAGACACACACTGACACCAAGTAACAAAGACATACACTGATACCCAGTAACACAGACACACACTTACACCAAGTAAAAAAGACACACCCTTACACCAAGTAACAAAGACAACACTTACACCAAGTAACAAAGACATACACTGACACCAAGTAACAAAGACATACACTGACACCCAGTAACACAGACAGACACTTACACCAAGTAACAAAGACATACATTGATGCCCAGTAACACAGTCACACACTCACACCAAGTAACAAAGACATACACTGATACCAAGTGACACAGACACACACTTACACCAAGTAACACAAACACTCACTTACACCAAGTAACAAAGACATACACTTACACCAAGTAACACAGACATACACTGACACCCAGTAACAAAGACATACAATTACACCAAGTAACAAAGCTGCACACTTATACCAAGTAACACAGACATACACTGTCACCATGTAGCAAAGACATGCACTGATACCCAGTAACACAGACACACACTTACACCAAGTAACAAAGATATACACTGATACCCAGTAACACAGACATACACTTACACCAAGTAACAAAGACATACACTGACACCAAGAAACAAAGACATACACTGACACCAAGTCACAAAGACAGACACTGACACCCAGTAACAAAGACAAACACTGATACCAAGTAACGAAGACAGACACTGACACCCTGTAAAAAAGACAGACAATGACACCACGTCACAAAGAAATACATTGGCACCAAGTAACAAAGACATATACTTACACCAAGTAACAAAGACATACAATTACACCAAGTAACAAAGACACATACTTACACCAAGTAACACAGAGATACACTGACACCAAGTAACAAAGACATACACTGTTACCCATTAACACAGACACACACTTACACCAAGTAACAAAGACATATACTGATACCCAGTAGCACAGACACACACTGGGTGGCACATTGGCACAGTGGTTAGCAGCCTCACAGCTCCAGGGACCAGGGCTCGATTCTGGGTAATGCCTTTGCGGAGTTTGTATGTTCTCCCTGTCTCTGCGTGAGTTTCCTCCGGGTGCTCCGGTTTCTTCCCACATGCCAAAGACTTGCAGGTTGATAGGTTAATTGGCCATTTTGAATTGACCCTAGTATAGGTAGGTTTTAGCAAAATATATAGGGACAGTTGGGGATGTGATAGGAATACGGGATTAGTGTAGGATCAGTATAAATGGGTGGTTGATGGTCGGCACAGAGACGGTTGACCGAAGGGCCTGTTTCAGTGCTGTATCTCCAAACTAAACTAAATATTGACACCGATTGTCACAGACACACACTGACACCCAGTAACACAAACAAAAATACAATGACACCCAGTAACACAGAGAACCACTGATACACAGTAACAAAGACATACACTGACACTAAGTAACACAGAAACACACTGACACCCAGTAACAAAGACATGCACTGATACCCAGTAACACAGAAACACACTTCCGCAAAGAAACAAAGGCAAACACTGACACCAAGTAACAAAGACATACACTTACACCAAGTAACACAGTCATGCACTGACACCAAGTAACAAAGACATACACTGACACCAAGTAACAAAGACATACACTGACACCAAGTAAAAAAGACATACAATTACACCAAGTAACAAAGACACACACTTACACCAAGTAACACAGACATACACTGTCACCATGTAGCAAAGACATGCACTGATACCCATTAACTCAGACACACACTTACACCAAGTAACAAAGATTTACACTGATACCCAGTAACACAGACACACACTTACACCAAGTAACAAAGACATACACTGACACCAAGAAACAAAGACATACACTGACACCAAGTCACAAAGACATATACTGATACCCAGTAACGCAGACACTCACTGGGTGTGGGGGGTGGGGTGGGGGGGGGGGCACATTGGCGCAGTGGTTAGCACCGCAGCCTCACAGCTCCAGGGACCCGGGTTCGATTCTGTGTACTGCCTGTGCGGAGTTTGCAAGTTCTCCCTGTGTCTGCGTGGGTTTCCTCCGGGTGCTCCGGCTTCCTCCCACATGCCAAAGACTTGCAGGATGATAGGTTAATTGGCCATCATAAATTGCCCCTAGTATAGGTAGGTGGTCGGGAAATATATCGGGACAGGTGGGGATGTGATAGGAATACGGGTTTAGTGTAGGATTAGTATAAATGGTTGGTTGATGGTCGGCACAGACCCGGTGGGCCGAAGGGCCTGTTAAAGTGCTGTATCTCAAAACTAAACTAAATACTGACACCTAGTGTCACAGATACACACTGACACCCAGGAACACAAACAAACACACACTGACAAGCATTAACACAGAGAAACACTGATAAACAGTGACAAAGAAATACACTGACACCAAGTAACAAAGACACACACTGACACCCAGTAACAAAGACTGACACTGACACCAAGTCACAAAGACATACACTTACACGAAGTAACAAAGACAGACAATTACACCAAGTAACAAAGACATACACTGACACCAAGAAACAAAGACATACACTGACACCAAGTCACAAAGACAGACACTGACACCCAGTAACAAAGACAAACACTGATACCAAGTAACGAAGACAGACACTGACACCCTGTAAAAAAGACAGACAATGACACCACGTCACAAAGAAATACATTGGCACCAAGTAACAAAGACATATACTTACACCAAGTAACAAAGACATACAATTACACCAAGTAACAAAGACACATACTTACACCAAGTAACACAGAGATACACTGACACCAAGTAACAAAGACATACACTGAACCCATTAACACAGACACACACTTACACCAAGTAACAAAGACATATACTGATACCCAGTAGCACAGACACACACTGGGTGGCACATTGGCACAGTGGTTAGCAGCCTCACAGCTCCAGGCACCAGGGCTCGATTCTGGGTAATGCCTTTGCGGAGTTTGTATGTTCTCCCTGTCTCTGCGTGAGTTTCCTCCGGGTGCTCCAGTTTCTTCCCACATGCCAAATACTTGCAGGTTGATAGGTTAATTGGCCATTTTAAATTGACCCTAGTATAGGTAGGTGTTAGCAAAATATATAGGGACAGTTGGGGATGTGATAGGAATACGGGATTAGTGTAGGATCAGTATAAATGGGTGGTTGATGGTCGGCACAGAGAAGGTTGACCGAAGGGCCTGTTTCAGTGCTGTATCTCCAAACTAAAGTAAATATTGACACCGATTGTCACAGACACACACTGACACCCAGTAACACAAACAAAAATACAATGACACCCAGTAACACAGAGAACCACTGATACACAGTAACAAAGACATACACTGACACCAAGTAACACAGAAACACACTGACACCCAGTAACAAAGACATGCACTGACACCCAGTAACACAGACACACACTTCCGCAAAGTAACAAAGGCAAACACTGACACCAAGTAACAAAGACATACACTTACACAAAGTAACACAGTCATGCACTGACACCAAGTAACAAAGACATACACTTACACCAAGTAACAATGACACACACTTACACCAAGCAACACAGACATACACTGACACCAAGTAACAAAGACATACACTGACACCAAGTAACAAAGACATACAATTACACCAAGTAACAAAGACACACACTTACACCAAGTAACACAGACATACACTGTCACCATGTAGCAAAGACTTGCACTGATACCCATTAACTCAGACACACACTTACACCAAGTAACAAAGATTTACACTGATACCCAGTAACACAGACACACACTTACACCAAGTATCAAAGACATACACTGACACCAAGAAACAAAGACATACACTGACACCAAGTCACAAAGACATATACTGATACCCAGTAACGCAGACACTCACTGGGTGTGGGGGGTGGGGTGGGGGGGGCACATTGGCGCAGTGGTTATCACCGCAGCCTCACAGCTCCAGGGACCCGGGTTCGATTCTGTGTACTGCCTGTGCGGAGTTTGCAAGTTCTCCCTGTGTCTGCGTGGGTTTCCTCCGGGTGCTCCAGTTTCTTCCCACATGCCAAATACTTGCAGGTTGATAGGTTAATTGGCCATTTTAAATTGACCCTAGTATAGGTAGGTGTTAGCAAAATATATAGGGACAGTTGGGGATGTGATAGGAATACGGGATTAGTGTAGGATCAGTATAAATGGGTGGTTGATGGTCGGCACAGAGAAGGTTGACCGAAGGGCCTGTTTCAGTGCTGTATCTCCAAACTAACTTAAATATTGACACCGATTGTCACAGACACACACTGACACCCAGTAACACAAACAAAAATACAATGACACCCAGTAACACAGAGAACCACTGATACACAGTAACAAAGACATACACTGACACCAAGTAACACAGAAACACACTGACACCCAGTAACAAAGACATGCACTGATACCCAGTAACACAGACACACACTTCCGCAAAGTAACAAAGGCAAACACTGACACCAAGTAACAAAGACATACACTTACACAAAGTAACACAGTCATGCACTGACACCAAGTAACAAAGACATACACTTACACCAAGTAACAATGACACACACTTACACCAAGCAACACAGACATACACTGACACCAAGTAACAAAGACATACACTGACACCAAGTAACAAAGACATACACTGACACCAAGTAAAAAAGACATACAATTACACCAAGTAACAAAGACACACACTTACACCAAGTAACACAGACATACACTGTCACCATGTAGCAAAGACTTGCACTGATACCCATTAACTCAGACACACACTTACACCAAGTAACAAAGATTTACACTGATACCCAGTAACACAGACACACACTTACACCAAGTAACAAAGACATACACTGACACCAAGAAACAAAGACATACACTGACACCAAGTCACAAAGACATATACTGATACCCAGTAACGCAGACACTCACTGGGTGTGGGGGGTGGGGTGGGGGGGCACATTGGCGCAGTGGTTATCACCGCAGCCTCACAGCTCCAGGGACCCGGGTTCGATTCTGTGTACTGCCTGTGTGGAGTTTGCAAGTTCTCCCTGTGTCTGCGTGGGTTTCCTCCGGGTGCTCCGGCTTCCTCCCACATGCCAAAGACTTGCAGGATGATAGGTTAATTGGCCATCATAAATTGCCCCTAGTATAGGTAGGTGGTCGGAAAATATATCGGAACAGGTGGAGATGTGATAGGAATACGGGTTTAGTGTAGGATTAGTATAAATGGTTGGTTGATGGTCGGCACAGACCCGGTGGGCCGAAGGGCCTGTTAAAGTGCTGCATCTCAAAACTAAACTAAATACTGACACCTAGTGTCACAGATACACACTGACACCCAGGAACACAAACAAACACACACTGCCAAGCATTAACACAGAGAAACACTGATAAACAGTGACAAAGAAATACACTGACACCAAGTAACAAAGACACACACTGACACCCAGTAACAAAGACTGACACTTACACGAAGTAACAAAGACAGACAATTACACCAAGTAACAAAGACATACACTTGCACCAAGTATTTTGACAAACACTGACACCAAGTAACAAAGACATGCACTGATACCCAGTAACACAGACACACACTTACACCAAGTAACAAAGACAGACACTGACACCAAGTCACAAAGACATACACTTACACGAAGTAACAAAGACATGCACTGATACCCAGGACCACAGACACACACTGACACCAAGTAACAAAGACATACACTGATACCCAGTAACACAGACACACACTTACACCAAGTAAAAAAGACACACCCTTACACCAAGTAACAAAGACAGACACTTACACCAAGTAACAAAGACATACACTGACACCAAGTAACAAAGACATACACTGACACCCAGTAACACAGACAGACACTTACACCAAGTAACAAAGACATACATTGATGCCCAGTAACACAGTCACACACTCACACCAAGTAACAAAGACATACACTGATACCAAGTGACACAGACACACACTTACACCAAGTAACACAAACACTCACTTACACCAAGTAACAAAGACATACACTGACACCAAGTAACAAAGACATACACTTACACCAAGTAACACAGACATACACTGACACCCAGTAACAAAGACATACAATTACACCAAGTAACAAAGCTGCACACTTATACCAAGTAACACAGACATACACTGTCACCATGTAGCAAAGACATGCACTGATACCCAGTAACACAGACACACACTTACACCAAGTAACAAAGATATACACTGATACCCAGTAACACAGACATACACTTACACCAAGTAACAAAGACATACACTGACACCAAGAAACAAAGACATACACTGACACCAAGTCACAAAGACAGACACTGACACCCAGGAACAAAGACAAACACTGATACCAAGTAACGAAGACAGACACTGACACCCTGTAAAAAAGACAGACAATGACACCACGTCACAAAGAAATACATTGGCACCAAGTAACAAAGACATACACTTACACCAAGTAACAAAGACATACAATTACACCAAGTAACAAAGACACATACTTACACCAAGTAACACAGAGATACACTGACACCAAGTAACAAAGACATACACTGTTACCCATTAACACAGACACACACTTACACCAAGTCGCAAAGACATATACTGATACCCAGTAGCACAGACACACACTGGGTGGCACATTGGCACAGTGGTTAGCAGCCTCACAGCTCCAGGGACCAGGGCTCGATTCTGGGTAATGCCTTTGCGGAGTTTGTATGTTCTCCATGTCTCTGCGTGAGTTTCCTCCAGGTGCTCCGGTTTCTTCCCACATGCCAAAGACTTGCAGGTTGATAGGTTAATTGGCCATTTTAAATTGACCCTAGTATAGGTAGGTGTTAGCAAAATATATAGGGACAGTTGGGAATGTGATAGGATTACGGGATTAGTGTAGGATCAGTATAAATGGGTGGTTGATGGTCGGCACAGAGACGGTTGACCGAAGGGCCTGTTTCAGTGCTGTATCTCCAAACTAAACTAAATATTGACACCGATTGTCACAGACACACACTGACACCCAGCAACACAAACAAAAATACAATGACACCCAGTAACACAGAGAACCACTGATACACAGTAACAAAGACATACACTGACACCAAGTAACACAGAAACACACTGACACCCAGTAACAAAGACATGCACTGATACCCAGTAACACAGACACACACTTCCGCAAAGTAACAAAGGCAAACACTGACACCAAGTAACAAAGACATACACTTACACCAAGTAACAATGACACACACTTACACCAAGCAATACAGACATACACTGACACCAAGTAACAAAGACATACACTGACACCAAGTAACAAAGACATACACTGACACCAAGTAAAAAAGACATACAATTACACCAAGTAACAAAGACACACTCTTACACCAAGTAACACAGACATACACTGTCACCATGTAGCAAAGACATGCACTGATACCCATTAACTCAGACACACACTTACACCAAGTAACAAAGATTTACACTGATACCCAGTAACACAGACACACACTTACACCAAGTAACAAAGACATACACTGACACCAAGAAACAAAGACATACACTGAAACCAAGTCACAAAGACAGACACTGGCACCCAGTAACAAAGACAGACAATGACACATAGTAACACAGACATACACTGACACCAAGTAACAAAGACATACAACTACACGAAGTAATAAAGACACACACTTACACCAAGTAACACAGAAATACACTGACACTAAGTAACAAAGACATACACTGTTACCCAGTAACACAGACACACACTTACACCAAGTAACAAAGACATACACTGACACCATGTAACAAAGACATACACTGATTCCCAGGAGCACAGACACACACTGGGCGGCACATTGGCAGAGTGGTTAGCAGCCTCACAGCTCCAGTGACCAGGGCTCGATTTTGGGTACTGCCTGTGCGGAGTTTGTAAGTTCTCCCTGTGTCTGCGTGAGTTTCCTCCGGGTGCTCCGGCTTCCTCCCACATGCCAAAGACTTGCAGGTGGATAGGTTAATTGGCCATCATAAATTGCCCCAAGTATAGGTAGGTGGTAGGGAAATATATAGGGACAGGTGGGGATGTGATAGAAATACGGGATTAGTGTAGGTTTAGTATGAATGGGTGGTTGTTGGTCGGCACAGACTCGGTGGGCCGAAGGGCCTGTTTAAGTGCTGCATCTCTGCACTAAACTAAATACTGACACCTAGTGTCACAGACACACACTGACAGCCAGTAACACAAACAAACACACACTGACACCCAGTAACACAGAGGACCACTGATACACAGTAACAAAGACTTACACTGACACTAAGTAACACAGACACACACTGACACCCAGTTACAAAGACATACACTGACACCAAGTAACAAAGACATACATTGATACCAAGTCACAAAGACATACACTGATACCCAGTAACACAGACACACACTGACAAAAAGTAACAAAGACATACACTGACACCAAGTAACAAAGGCATACACTTACACCAAGTAACACAGACATACACTGACACGAAGTAATAACGACAGACAATTATACCAAGTAACAAAGACATACACTTACACCAAGTATTTTGACAGACACTGTCAACAAGTAACAAAGACATACACTGATACCCAGTAACACAGACACACACTTGCACCCAGTAACACAGACACACACTTACAACAAGTAACAAAGACATACACTGACACCAAGTAACAAAGACATACAATTACACCAAGTAAAAAAGACATACACTGACACCAAGTAACAAAGACATACATTGATACCCAGTAACACAGACACGCACTTAAACCATGTAACAAAGACATACACTGACACCAGGTAACAAAGACATACACTGACACCCAGTAACACAGACGCACACGGACACCAAGTAACACAGACACACACTGACACCCAGAAACACAGACACACACTTATCCCAAGTAACAAAGACATACACTGACACCAAGTAACAAAGACAAACACTTGCACCAAGTAACAAAGACATACACTGACAGCAAGTAACCAAGACATACACTGATACCCAGTAACACAGACAAACACTTACACCAACTAACAAAGACATACACTGATACCCAGTAACACAGACACACACTTACACCATGTAACACAGACATACACTGACACCAAGTAACAAAGACATACACTGACACCAAGTAACAAAGACATACACTGATACCCAGTAACACAGACACACAATTACACCAAGTAACAAAGACATACACTGATACCCAGTAACACAGACACACACTTACACCATGTAACACAGACATACGCTTACACCAGGTAACAAAGACACACACTAACACCAAGTAACACTGACATACACTGGCACCAGGTAACAAAGACAGACAATTACACCAAGTAACAAAGACATACACTTACACCAAGTATTTTGACATACACTGACACCAAGTAACAAAGACATACACTGATACCCAGTAACACAGAGAAACACTTACACCAAGAAACAAAGAAATACACAGACACCAATCACAAAGACACACACTGACACCCAGTAACAAAAGCAAACACTGACACCAAGTCACAAAGAACATACACTGATACCCAGTAACACAGACACACACTTACACCAAGTAACAAAGACAGACACTGATACCCAGTAACACAGACACAAACTTACACCAATTAACAAAGACATACACTGACACCCAGTAACAAAGACATACACTGACACCCAGTAACACAGACACACACGGACACCAAGTAACAAAGACACACACTGACACCAAGTAACAAAGATACACACTTTCACCAAGTCACACAGACATACACTGACGCCAAGTAACAAAGACAGACACTGATACCCAGTAACACAGGCACACACTTACAACAAGTAACACAGACATACAATGACACCAAGTAACAAAGACATATACTGACACCAAGTAACAAAGACATACACTTACGCCAAGTAACAAAGACACACACTTACACCAAGTAACAGAGACATACACTGACACCAAGTAACAAACACAGACAATTACACCAAGTAACAAAGACATACACTTACACCAAGTAACAAAGACAAGCACTGACAGCAAGTAACCAAGATACACACTGATACCCAGTAACACAGACACACACTGACACCAACTAACAAAGACATACACTGATACCCAGTAACACAGACACACACTTACACCATGGAACACAGACATACACTGACACCAAGTAACAAGGACATACACTGATACCCAGTAACACAGACATACACTTACAACAAGTAACAAAGACATACACTGATACCCAGTAACACAGACACACACTTACACCATGTAACACAGACATACGCTTACACCAAGTAAAAAAGACACACACTAACACCAAGTAACACAGACATACACTGACACCAGGCAACAAAGATAGACAATTACACCAAGTATCAAAGACATACACTTACACCAAGTATTTTGACATACACTGACACCAAGTAACAAAGACATACACTGATACCCAGTAACACAGACATACACTTACACCAAGAAACAAAGAAATACACTGACACCAAGTCACAAAGACACACACTGACATCCAGTAACAAAGGCAAACACTGACACCAAGTCACAAAGACACACACTGATACCCAGTAACACAGACACACACTTACACCAAGTAAAAAAGAAAGACACTGATGCCCAGTAACACAGACACACACTTACACCAATTAACAAAGACATACACTGACACCCAGTAACAAAGACATACACTGACACCCAGTAACACAGACACACACGGACACCAAGTAACTAAGACACACACTGACACCAAGTAACAAAGATACACACTTTCTCCAAGTAACACAGACATACACTGACGCCAAGTAACAAAGACATACACTGATACCCAGTAACACAGGCACACACTTACACCAAGTAACACAGACATACAATGACACCAAGTAACAAAGACATACACTGACACCAAGTAACAAAGACATACACTTACGGCAAGTAACAAAGACACACACTTACACCACGTAACACAGGCATACACTGACACCAAGTAACAAACACAGACAATTGCACCAAGTAACAAAGACATAAACTTACACCAAGTATTTTGACTTACACTGACACCAAGTAACAAAGACATACACTGATACCCAGTAACACAGACACACACTTACACCAAGTAACAAAGACATACAGTGACACCAAGTCACAAAGACACACACTGACACACAGTAACAAAGACAAACACTGACACCAAGACAAAAAGACATACACTGATACCCAGTAACACAGACACACACTTACACCAAGTAACAAAGACAGACACTGATACCCAGTAACACAGACACACACTTACACCAATTAACAAAGACATACACTGACAGCCAGTAGCAAAGACATACACTGACACCCAGTAACACAGCCACACACGGACACCAAGTAACAAAGACACACACTGACACCAAATAACAAAGATACACACTTTCACCAAGTAACACAGACATACACTGACGCCAAGTGCCAAAGACATACACTGATACCCAGTAACACAGGCACACAATTACACCAAGTAACACTGACATACAATCACACCAAGTAACAAAGACATACACTGACACCAAGTAAAAAAGACATACACTTACACCAAGTAACAAAGACACACACTTACACCAAGTAACACAGGCACAACCTTACACCAAGTCACACAGACATACAATGATACCCAGTAACACAGACACACACTTACACCAAGTAACAAAGACAGACACTGATACCCAGTAACACAGTCGCACACTTACACCAAGTAACAAAGACATACACTGACACCCAGTAACAAAGACATACACTGACTCCCAATACTACAGACATGCACGAATACCCAGTAACACAGGCACACACTTACACCAAGTAACAAAGACATACACTTACACCAAGTAACACAGACATACACTGACACCCAGTAACACAGACACACACTTACACCAAGTAACAAAGACATACACTGACACCCAGTAACAAAGACATACACTTACACCAAGTAACAAAGACATACACTGACAGCAAGTAACCAAGACATACCCTGATACCCAGTAACACAGACAAACACTTACACCAACTAACAAAGACATACACTGATACCCAGTAACACAGACACACACCTACACCATGTAACACAGACATACACTGACACCAAGTAACAAAGACATACACTGGCACCAAGTAACAAAGACATACACTGATACCCAGTAACACAGACACACAATTACACCAAGTAACAAAGACATACACTGATACCCAGTAACACAGACACACACTTAGACCATGTAACACAGACATACGCTTACACCAAGTAACAAAGACACACACTAACACCAAGTAACACAGACATACACTGACACCAGGTAACAAAGACAGACAATTACACCAAGTAACAAAGACATACACTTACACCAAGTATTTTGACATACACTGACACCAAGTAACAAAGACCTGCACTGAAACCCAGTAACACAGACATACACTTAAACCAAGAAACAAAGAAATACACTGACACCAAGTCACAAAGACACACACTGTCACCCAGTAACAAAGGCAAACACTGACACCAAGTCACAAAGAACATACACTGATACCCAGTAACACAGACACACACTTACACCAAGTAACAAAGACAGACACTGATACCCAGTAACACAGACACACACTTACACTAATTAACAAAGACATACACTGACACCCAGTAACAAAGACATACACTGACACCCAGTAACACAGACACACACGGACACCAAGTAACAAAGACACACACTGACACCAAGTAACAAAGATACACACTTTCACCAAGTAACACAGACATACACTGACGCCAAGTAACAAAGACATACACTGATACCCAGTAACACAGGCACACACTTACACCATGTAACACAGACATACGCTGACACCAAGTAACAAAGACATACACTTACGCCAAGTAACAAAGACACACACTGACACCAAGTAACAAAGACATACACTGACAGCAAGTAACCAAGATATACACTGATACCCAGTAACACAGACACACACTTACACCATGTAACGCAGACATACACTGACACCAAGTAACAAAGGCATACACTGACACCAAGTAACAAAGACATACACTGATACCCAGTAACACAGACACACACTTACAACAAGTAACAAAGGCATACACTGATACCCAGTAACACAGACACACACTTACACCATGTAACACAGACATACGCTGACGCCAAGTAAAAAAGACACACACTAACACCAAGTAACACAGACATGCACTGACACCAGGTAACAAAGACAGACAATTACACCAAGTAACAAAGACATACACTTACACCAAGTATTTTGACATACACTGACACCAAGTAACAAAGACATACACTGATACCCAGTAACACAGACATACACTTACACCAAGAAACAAAGAAATACACTGACACCCAGTAACAAAGGCAAACACTGACACCAAGTCACAAAGACACACACTGACACCCAGTAACAAAGGCAAACACTGACACCAAGTCACAAAGACATACACTGATACCCAGTAACACAGACACACACTTACACCAAGTAAAAACGACAGACACTGATGCCCAGTAACACAGACACACACTTACACCAATTAACAAAGACATACACTGACACCAGGTAACAAAGACATACACTGATACCCAGTAACACAGGCACACACTTACACCAAGTAACACAGACATACAATGACACCAAGTAACAAAGACATACACTGACACCAAGTAACAAAGACATACACTGATACCCAGTAACACAGACATACACTTACACCAAGAAACAAAGAAATACACTGACACCAAGTCACAAAGACACACACTGACACCCAGTAACAAAGACAAACACTTACACCAAGTAACAAAGACAGACACTGATACCCAGTAGCAAAGACATACACTGACGCCCAGTAACACAGACAAACACGGACAGCAAGTACAAAGACATACACTGACACCAAGTAACAAAGATACACACTTTCACCAAGTAACACAGACATACACTGACGCCAAGTGCCAAAGTCATACACTGATACCCAGTAACACAGGCACACACTTACACCAAGTAACACTGACATACAATCACACCAAGTAACAAAGACATACACTGACACCAAGTAACAAAGACATACACTTACACCAAGTAACAAAGACACACACTTACACCAAGTAACACAGGCACACACTTACACCAAGTAACACAGACATGCAATGACACCCAGTAACACAGACACACACTTACACCAAGTAACAAAGACAGACACTGACACCCAGTAACAAAGACATACACTGACACCCAGTACCACAGACATGCACGGATACCCAGTAACACAGACACACACGGACACCAAGTGACAAAGACATACACTGACACCAAGTATTTTGACATACACTGACACCAAGTAACAAAGACATACACTGATACCCAGTAACACAGACACACACTTACACCAAGTAACAAATACATACAGTGACACCAAGTCACAAAGGCACAAACTGACACCCAGTAACAAAGACATACACTGACACCAAGTAACACAGACACACACTTACACCAAGTAACACAGACATACACTGACACCAAGTCACAAAGACTTACACTGATACCCAGTAACACAGACACACACTTACACCAAGTAACACAGACAGACACTCACACCCAGTCGCACATACACACACTTACACCAAGTAACAAAAACATACACTGACACCAAGTAACACAGACACACACTGACACCAAGTAACACAGACACACACTTCCAAAAAGTAACACAGACATACACTGACACCAAGTCTCAAAGACATACACTGATACCCAGTAACACAGACACACACTTACACCAAGTAACACAGACAGACACTCACACCCAGCAACACAGACACACACTTACACCAAGTAACAAAGACATACACAGACACCAAGTAACAAAGACATACACTGACACCCGGTAACACTGACACACACGGACAACAAGTAACAAAGACACGCACTTACACCAAGTAACACAGACACACACTGACACCCAGTAACACAGACACTCACTTACACCAAGTAACAAAGACATACACTGATACCCAGTAACACAGGCACACACTGGGGGTGGGGGGGGGGGTGCACATTGGAGCAGTGGCTGGCACCGCGGCCTCTCAGCTCCAGGGACCCGGGTTCGATTCTGGGTACTGAGTATGCGCAGTTTGCAAATTCTCCCTGTATCTGCGTGAGTTTCCTCTTGTGCTCCGGTTTCCTCCCACATGCCAAAGACTTGCAGGTTGATAGGTTAATTGGCCATCATAAATTGCCCCTAGTATAGGTAGGTGGTAGGGAAATATATAGGGACAGGTGGGGATGTGATAAAAATACGGGATTTGAGTAGGATTAGCATAAATGGGTGGTTGATGGTCGGCACAGACTCGGTGGGCCGAAGGGCCTGTTTAAGTGCTGTATCTCGAAACTAAACTAAATACTGACACCTAGTGTCACAGAAACACACTGACACCCAGTAACACAAACAAACACACAATGACACCCAGTAACACAGAGAACCACTGATACACAGTAACAAAGAAATACACGGACACCAAGTAACACAGACACACACTGACACCCAGTAACAAAGACATAAACTGACACCAAGTCACAAAGACATACACTGATACCCAGTAATACAGACACACACTTACACCAAGTAACAAAGACATACAGTGAAACCAAGTCAGAAAGAGACAAACTGACACCCAGTAACAAAGACATACACTGACACCAAGTAACACAGACACACACTGACACCAAGTAACACAGACACACACTTCCACCAAGTAACACAGACATACACTGACACCAAGTCTCAAAGACATACACTGATACCCAGTAACACAGACACACACTTACACCAAGTAACACAGACAGACACTCACACCCAGCAACACAGACACACACTTACACCAAGTAACAAAGACATACACAGACACCAAGTAACAAAGACATACACTGACACCCGGTAACACTGACACACACGGACAACAAGTAACAAAGACACGCACTTACACCAAGTAACACAGACACACACTGACACCCAGTAACACAGACACTCACTTACACCAAGTAACAAAGACATACACTGATACCCAGTAACACAGGCACACACTGGGGGTGGGGGGGGGGGGGGTGCACATTGGAGCAGTGGCTGGCACCGCGGCCTCACAGCTCCAGGGACCCGGGTTCGATTCTGGGTACTGAGTATGCGCAGTTTGCAAATTCTCCCTGTATCTGCGTGAGTTTCCTCTTGTGCTCCGGTTTCCTCCCACATGCCAAAGACTTGCAGGTTGATAGGTTAATTGGCCATCATAAATTGCCCCTAGTATAGGTAGGTGGTAGGGAAATATATAGGGACAGGTGGGGATGTGATAAAAATACGGGATTAGAGTAGGATTAGCATAAATGGGTGGTTGATGGTCGGCACAGACTCGGTGGGCCGAAGGGCCTGTTTAAGTGCTGTATCTCGAAACTAAACTAAATACTGACACCTAGTGTCACAGAAACACACTGACACCCAGTAACACAAACAAACACACACTGACACCCAGGAACACAGAGAACCACTGATACACAGTAACAAAGAAATACACGGACACCAAGTAACACAGACACACACTGACACCCAGTAACAAAGACATAAACTGACACCAAGTCACAAAGACATACACTGATACCAAGTCACAAAGACATACACTGATACCCAGTAACACAGACACACACTGACACCAAGTAACAAAGACATACACTGAGACCAAGTAACAAAGCCACACACCTACACCAAGTAACAAAGACACACACTTACACCAAGTAACACAGACATACACTGACACCAAGTAACAAAGACAGACAATTACGCCAAGTAACAAAGACATACACTTACACCAGGTATTTTGACATATACTGACACCAAGTAACAAAGACATACACTGATACCCAGCAACACCGACACACACTTACACCAAGTAACAAAGACATACACTGACACCAATTCACAAAGACACACACTAACACCCAGTAACAAAGACATACAGTGACACCAAGTCACAAAGACCGACACTGATACCCAGTAACACAGACACACACTTACATCAAGTAACAAAGAATACTCTGACACCCAGTAACAAAGACATACACTGACACCCAGTAACACTGACACACACGGACACCAAGTAACAAAGACACACACTTACACCAAGTAACACAGACATACACTGACACCCAGTAACAAAGACATACACTTACACCAAGTATTTTGACATACACTGACACCAAGTAACAAAGACATACACTGATACCCAGTAACACCGACACACACTTACACCAAGTAACAAAGACATACACTGACACCAATTCACAAAGACATACACTGACACCAATTAACAAAGACATACACTGAAACCCAGTAACACAGACACACACTTACACCAAGTAACAAAGACAGACACTGATACCCAGTAACACAGAAACACACTTACACCAAGTAACAAAGAATACTCTGACACCCAATAACAAAGACATACACTGACACCCAGTAACACTGACACACACGGACACCAAGTAACAAAGACACACACTTACACCAAGTAACACAGACATACACTGACACCCAGTAACAAAGGCACACACTTACACCAAGTAACACAGACATACACTGACACCAAGTAACAAAGACATACACTGATACCCAGTAAAACAGACACTCACTTACACCAAGTCACAAAGACATACACTGATACCCAGCAACACCGACACACACTTACACCAAGTAACAAAGACATACACTGACACCAATTCACAAAGACACACACTAACACCCAGTAACAAAGACATACAGTGACACCAAGTCACAAAGACCGACACTGATACCCAGTAACACAGACACACACTTACATCAAGTAACAAAGAATACTCTGACACCCAGTAACAAAGACATACACTGACACCCAGTAACACTGACACACACGGACACCAAGTAACAAAGACACACACTTACACCAAGTAACACAGACATACACTGACACCCAGTAACAAAGACATACACTTACACCAAGTATTTTGACATACACTGACACCAAGTAACAAAGACATACACTGATACCCAGTAACACCGACACACACTTACACCAAGTAACAAAGACATACACTGACACCAATTCACAAAGACATACACTGACACCAATTAACAAAGACATACACTGAAACCCAGTAACACAGACACACACTTACACCAAGTAACAAAGACAGACACTGATACCCAGTAACACAGAAACACACTTACATCAAGTAACAAAGAATACTCTGACACCCAGTAACAAAGACATACACTGACACCCAGTAACACTGACACACACGGACACCAAGTAACAAAGACACACACTTACACCAAGTAACACAGACATACACTGACACCCAGTAACAAAGGCACACACTTACACCAAGTAACACAGACATACACTGACACCAAGTAACAAAGACATACACTGATACCCAGTAAAACAGACACTCACTTACACCAAGTCACAAAGACATACACTGATACCCAGTAACACAGTCACACACGGGGGGTGGGTGGGGGGGGGGTGCACATTGGAGCAGTGGTTAGCAACGCGGCCTCAGAGCTCCACGGACTCGGGTTCGATTCTGGGTACTGCGTGTGCGCAGTTTGCAAGTTCTCCCTGTGTCTGCGTGAGTTTCCTCCGGGTGCTCCGGTTTCCTCCCACATGCCAAAGACGTGCAGGTTGATAGGTTAATTCGCCATCATAAATTGCCCCTAGTATAGGTAGGTGGAAGGGAAATATATAGGGACAGGTGGGGATGTGATAGAAATACGGGATTAGAGTAGGATTAGCATAAATGGGTGGTTGAAGGTCGGCACAGACTCGGTGGGCCGAAGGGCCTGTTTAAGTGCTGGATCTCTAAACTAAACTAAATACTGACACCTAGTGTCACAGACACACACTGACACCCAGTAACACAAACAAACACACACTGACACCCAGTAAAACAGAGAACCACTGATACACAGTAACAAAGACATACACGGACACCAAGTAACACAGACACACACTGACACCCAGTATCAAAGACATACACTGACACCAAGTCACAAAGACATACACTGATACCAAGTCACAAAGACATACACTGATACCCAGTAACACAGACACACACTGACACCAAGTAACAAAGACATACACTGAGACCAAGT
Source organism: Heterodontus francisci (assembly GCF_036365525.1). Classification (NCBI taxonomy): domain Eukaryota; kingdom Metazoa; phylum Chordata; class Chondrichthyes; order Heterodontiformes; family Heterodontidae; genus Heterodontus; species Heterodontus francisci. The sequence continues at coordinate 213,708 of NC_090405.1, read as the reverse complement.
AACAAAGCCATACACCTACACCAAGTAACAAAGACACACACTTACACCAAGTAACACAGACATGCACTGACACCAAGTAACAAAGACAGACAATTACGCCAAGTAACAAAGACAAACACTTACACCAAGTATTTTGACATACAATGACACCAAGTAACAAAGACATACACTGATACCCAGTAACACCGACACACACTTACACCAAGTAACAAAGACATACACTGACACCAATTCACAAAGACACACATTGACACCCAGTAACAAAGACATACAGTGACACCAAGTCACAAAGACATACACTGATACCCTGTAACACAGACACACGCTTACACCAAGTAACACAGACATACACTGACACCAAGTAACAAAGACATACACTGATACCCAGTAACACAGACACACACTTACACCAAGTAACACAGACATACACTGACACCAAGTAACAAAGACATACACTGATACCAAGTCACAAAGACATAAACTGATACCCAGTAGCACAGACACACACTGACACCAAGTAACAAAGACATACACTGATACCCAATAACACAGACACACACTGACACCAAGTCACAAAGACATACACTGATTCCAAGTCACAAAGACATACACTGATACCCAATAACGCAGACACATACTTACACCAAGTAATACAGACATCCACTGACACCAATTAACAAAGACATACACTGCTACCCAGTAACACAGACACACACTTACACCAAGTAACAAAGACAGACAAAAATATCCAGTAACACAGACACACCCTTACACCAAGTAACAAAGACATACACTGACACCCAGTAACAAAGACATACACTGACACCCAGTAACACAGACACACACGGACACCAAGTAACTAAGACACACACTTACACCAAGTAACACAGACACACACTAACACCCAGTAACAGAAACAAACACACTGACACCATGTAACACAGAAATACACTGACACCAAGTAACAAAGACATACACTGATACCCAGTAACACAGGCACACTCTTACACCAAGTAACACAGACATACACTGACACCAAGTAACAAAGACATACGCTTGCACCAAGTAACAAAGACACACACTTACACCAAGTAACACATACATCCACTGACAAAAAGTAACAAAGACAGACAATTACACCAAGTAACAAAGACATACACTTACACCAAGTATTTTGACATACACTGACACCAAGTAACAAAGACATACACTTACACCAAGTAACAAAGACACACACTTACACCCAGTAACACAGACACACACTGACACCAAGTAACAAAGACATACTCTGACACCAAGTCACAAAGAAGCACACTGACACCCAGTAACAAAGACATACACTGACACCAAGTCACAAAGACATACACTGATACACAGTAACACAGACATACACTTACACTAAGTAACACAGACATACACTGATACCCAGTAACACAGACACACACTGACACCAAGTAACATAGACATACACTGAGACCAAGTAACAAAGCCATACACCTACACCAAGTAACAAAGACACACACTTACACCAAGTATTTTGACATACACTGACACCAAGTAACAAAGAGATACACTGATACCCAGTAACACAGACACACTTACACCAAGTCACAAAGACATACACTGATACCAAGTCACAAAGACATACACTGATACCCAATAACGCAGACACACACTTACACCAAGTAATACAGACATACACTGACACCAATTAACAAAGACATACACTGATACCCAGTAACACAGACACACACTTACACCAAGTAACAAAGACAGACACTGATACCCAGTAACACAGACACACCCTTACACCAAGTAACAAAGACGTACACTGACACCCAGTAACAAGGACATACACTGACACCCAGTAACACAGACACACACGGACACCAAGTAACTAAGACACACACTTACACCAAGTAACACAGACACACACTGACACCCAGTAACACAAACAAACACACTGACACCAAGTAACACAGAAATACACTGACACCAAGTAACAAAGACATACACTGATACCCAGTAACACAGGCACACTCTTACACCAAGTAACACAGACATACACTGACACCAAGTAACAAAGACATACACTGACACCAAGTAACAAAGACATACGCTTACACCAAGCAACATAGACACACACTTACACCAAGTAACACAGACATACACTGACACCAAGTAACAAAGACAGACAATTACACCAAGTAACAAAGACATACACTTACACCAAGTATTTTGACATACACTGACACCAAGTAACAAAGACATACACTGATACCCAGTAACACAGACACACACTTACACCAAGTAACAAAGACATACACTGACACCAAGTCACAAAGACACACACTGACACCCAGTAACAAAGACATACACTGACACCAAGTCACAAAGACATACACTGATACACAGTAACACAGACACACACTTACACCAAGTAACACAGACATACACGGACACCAAGTAACAAAGACATACACTGATCCCCAGTAACACAGACACACACTTACACCCAGTAACAAAGGCATACACTGACACCAAGTCACAAAGACATACACTGATACACACTAACACAGACATACACTTACACCAAGTAACACAGACATACACTGATACCCAGTAACACAGACACACACTGACACCAAGTAACAAAGACATACACTGAGAGCAAGTAACAAAGCCATACACCTACACCAAGTAACAAAGACACACACTTACACCAAGTAACACAGACATACACTGACACCAATAATTTTGACATACACTGACACCAAGTAACAAAGGCATACACTGATACCCAGCAACACCGACATACACTTACACCAAGTAACAAAGACATACACTGACACCAATTCACAAAGACACACTTTGACACCCAGTAACAAAGACATACAGTGACACCAAGTCACAAAGACATACACTGATACCAAGTCACAAAGACATACACTGATACCCAATAACGCAGACACACACTTACACCAAGTCACAAAGACATACACTGATACCAAGTCACAAAGACATACACTGATACCCATTAACGCAGACACACACTTGCACCAAGTAACACAGACATACACTGACACCAAGTAACAAAGACATACATTGATTCTCCGTAACACAGACACACACTTACACCAAGTAACACAGACATGCACTGACACAAAGTAACAAAGACATACACCGATACCAAGTCACAAAAACATAAACTGATACCCAGTAACACAGACACACACTGACACCAAGTAACAAAGACATACACTGATACGCAATAACACAGACACACACTGACACCAAGTCACAAAGACATACACTGATACCAAGTCACAAAGACATACACTGATACCCAATAACGCAGACACACACTTACACCAAGTAACAAAGACAGACACTGATACCCAGTAACACAGACACACCCTTACACCAAGTAACAAAGACATACAATGACACCCAGTAACAAAGACATACACTGACACCCAGTAACACAGACACACACGGACACCAAGTAACTAAGACACACACTTACACCAAGGAACACAGACACACACTGACACCCAGTAACACAAACAAACACACTGACACCAAGTAAACAGAAATACACTGACACCAAGTAACAAAGACATACACTGATACCCAGTAACACAGGCACACTCTTACACCAAGTAACACAGACATACACTGACACCAAGTAACAAAGACATACACTGACACCAAGTAACAAAGACGTACACTTACACCAAGTAACAAAGACACACACTTACACCAAGTAACACAGACATGCACTGACACCAAGTAACAAAGACAGACAATTACACAAAGTAACAAAGACATACACTTACACCAAGTATTTTGACATACACTGACACCAAGTAACAAAGACATACACTGATACCCAGTAACACAGACACACACTTACACCAAGTAACACAGACATACACTGACACCAAGTAACAAAGACATACACTGATACCAAGTCACAAAGACATAAACTGATACCCAGTAGCACAGACACACACTGACACCAAGTAACAAAGACATACACTGATACCCAATAACACAGACACACACTGACACCAAGTCACAAAGACATACACTGATTCCAAGTCACAAAGACATACACTGATACCCAATAACGCAGACACACACTTACACCAAGTAATACAGACATCCACTGACACCAATTAACAAAGACATACACTGCTACCCAGTAACACAGACACACACTTACACCAAGTAACAAAGACAGACAAAAATATCCAGTAACACAGACACACCCTTACACCAAGTAACAAAGACATACACTGACACCCAGTAACAAAGTCATACACTGACACCCAGTAACACAGACACACACGGACACCAAGTAACTAAGACACACACTTACACCAAGTAACACAGACACACACTAACACCCAGTAACAGAAACAAACACACTGACACCATGTAACACAGAAATACACTGACACCAAGTAACAAAGACATACACTGATACCCAGTAACACAGGCACACTCTTACACCAAGTAACACAGACATACACTGACACCAAGTAACAAAGACATACGCTTACACCAAGTAACAAAGACACACACTTACACCAAGTAACACATTCATCCACTGACAAAAAGTAACAAAGACAGACAATTACACCAAGTAACAAAGACATACACTTACACCAAGTATTTTGACATACACTGACACCAAGTAACAAAGACATACACTTACACCAAGTAAAAAAGACACGCACTTACACCCAGTAACACAGACACACACTGACACCAAGTAACAAAGACATACTCTGACACCAAGTCACAAAGAAGCACACTGACACCCAGTAACAAAGACATACACTGACACCAAGTCACAAAGACATACACTGATACACAGTAACACAGACATACACTTACACTAAGTAACACAGACATACACTGATACCCAGTAACACAGACACACACTGACACCAAGTAACATAGACATACACTGAGACCAAGTAACAAAGCCATACACCTACACCAAGTAACAAAGACACACACTTACACCAAGTATTTTGACATACACTGACACCAAGTAACAAAGAGATACACTGATACCCAGTAACACAGACACACTTACACCAAGTCACAAAGACATACACTGATACCAAGTCACAAAGACATACACTGATACCCAATAACGCAGACACACACTTACACCAAGTAATACAGACATACACTGACACCAATTAACAAAGACATACACTGATACCCAGTAACACAGACACACACTTACACCAAGTAACAAAGACAGACACTGATACCCAGTAACACAGACACACCCTTACACCAAGTAACAAAGACGTACACTGACACCCAGTAACAAGGACATACACTGACACCCAGTAACACAGACACACACGGACACCAAGTAACTAAGACACACACTTAGACCAAGTAACACAGACACACACTGACACCCAGTAACACAAACAAACACACTGACACCAAGTAACACAGAAATACACTGACACCAAGTAACAAAGACATACACTGATACCCAGTAACACAGGCACACTCTTACACCAAGTAACACAGACATACACTGACACCAAGTAACAAAGACATACACTGACACCAAGTAACAAAGACATACGCTTACACCAAGCAACATAGACACACACTTACACCAAGTAACACAGACATACACTGACACCAAGTAACAAAGACAGACAATTACACCAAGTAACAAAGACATACACTTACACCAAGTATTTTGACATACACTGACACCAAGTAACAAAGACATACACTGATACCCAGTAACACAGACACACACTTACACCAAGTAACAAAGACATACACTGACACCAAGTCACAAAGACACACACTGACACCCAGTAACAAAGACATACACTGACACCAAGTCACAAAGACATACACTGATACACAGTAACACAGACACACACTTACACCAAGTAACACAGACATACACGGACACCAAGTAACAAAGACATACACTGATCCCCAGTAACACAGACACACACTTACACCCAGTAACAAAGGCATACACTGACACCAAGTCACAAAGACATACACTGATACACAGTAACACAGACATACACTTACACCAAGTAACACAGACATACACTGATACCCAGTAACACAGACACACACTGACACCAAGTAACAAAGACATACAATGAGAGCAAGTAACAAAGCCATACACCTACACCAAGTAACAAAGACACACACTTACACCAAGTAACACAGACATACACTGACACCAATAATTTTGACATACACTGACACCAAGTAACAAAGACATACACTGATACCCAGCAACACCGACATACACTTACACCAAGTAACAAAGACATACACTGACACCAATTCACAAAGACACACATTGACACCCAGTAACAAAGACATACAGTGACACAAAGTCACAAAGACATACACTGATACCAAGTCACAAAGACATACACTGATACCCAATAACGCAGACACACACTTACACCAAGTCACAAAGACATACACTGATACCAAGTCACAAAGACATACACTGATACCCATTAACGCAGACACACACTTGCACCAAGTAACACAGACATACACTGACACCAAGTAACAAAGACATACACTGATACCCCATAACACAGACACACACTTACACCAAGTAACACAGACATACACTGACACAAAGTAACAAAGACATACACCGATACCAAGTCACAAAGACATAAACTGATACCCAGTAACACAGACACACACTGACACCAAGTAACAAAGACATACACTGATACGCAATAACACAGACACACACTGACACCAAGTCACAAAGACATACACTGATACCAAGTCACAAAGACATACACTGATACCCAATAACGCAGACACACACTTACACCAAGTAACAAAGACAGACACTGATACCCAGTAACACAGACACACCCTTACACCAAGTAACAAAGACATACAATGACAGCCAGTAACAAAGACATACACTGACACCCAGTAACACAGACACACACGGACACCAAGTAACTAAGACACACACTTACACCAAGGAACACAGGCACACACTGACACCCAGTAACACAAACAAACACACTGACACCAAGTAAACAGAAATACACTGACACCAAGTAACAAAGACATACACTGATACCCAGTAACACAGGCACACTCTTACACCAAGTAACACAGACATACACTGACACCAAGTAACAAAGACATACACTGACACCAAGTAACAAAGACGTACACTTACACCAAGTAACAAAGACACACACTTACACCAAGTAACACAGACATGCACTGACACCAAGTAACAAAGACAGACAATTACACAAAGTAACAAAGACATACACTTACACCAAGTATTTTGACATACACTGACACCAAGTAACAAAGACATACACTGATACCCCGTAACACAGACACACACTTACACCTAGTAACAAAGACATACACTGACACCAAGTCACAAAGACACACACTGACATCCAGTAACAAAGACATACACTGCCACCAAGTCACAAAGACATACACTGATACCCAGTAACACAGACACACATTTACACCAAGTAACACAGACATACACTGACACCAAGTAACAAAGACATACACTTAGAATTAGAACATTACAGCGCAGTACAGGCCCTTCGGCCCTCGATGTTGCGCCGACCTGTGAAACCATCTGACCTACACTATTCCATTTTCATCCATGTGTCTATCCAATGTCCACTTAAATGCCCTTAAAGTTGGCGAATCTACTACTGCTGCAGGCAGGGCGTTCCACGCCCTTACTAGTCTCTGAGTAAATAAACTACCTCTCACATCTTTCCTATATCTATCACCCCTCAACTTGAAGTTATGTCCCCTCGTGTTTGCCATCACCATCCGAGGAAAAAGACGCTCACTATCCACCCTATCTAACCCTCTGATTATCTTATATGTCTCTATTAAGTCACCTCTCCTCCTCCTTCTCTCCAACGAAAACAACCTCAAGTCCCTCAGCCTTTCCTCGTAAGACCTTCCCTCCATACAAGACAACATCCTAGTAAATCTCCTCTGCACCCTTTCCATAACTTCCACATCCTTCCTATAATGCGGTGACCAGAAATGCACGCAATACTCCAGGTGCGGCCGCACCAGAGTTTTGTACAGCTGCAGCATGACCTCGTGGCTCCGAAACTCGATTCCCCTCCTAATAAAAGCTAACACACCATATGCCTTCTTAACAGCCCATTTAACCTGGTTAGCAACCTTCTGGGATTTCTGCACCTGGACACCAAGATCTCTCTGTTCATCTACACTACCACGAATCTTCCCATTAGCCCAGTACTCTGCATTCCTGTTACACCTTCCAAAGTGAATCACCTCACACTTTTCCGCATTAAACTCCATTTGCCATCTCTCAGCCCAGCTATGCAGCCTATCTATGTCTCTCTGTACCCTACAACATCCTTCGGCACTATCCACAACTCCACCGACCTTAGTGTCATCTGCAAATTTACTAACCCACCCTTCTACACCCTCTTCCAGGTCATTTATAAAAATGACAAACAGCAGTGGCCCCAAAACAGATCCTTGCGGTACACCACTAGTAACTAAACTCCAGGATGAACATTTGCCATCAACCACCACCCTCTGTCTTCTTTCAGCTAGCCAATTTCTGATCTAAAGCTCTAAATCGCCTTCAACCCCATACTTCCGTATTTTCTGCAATAGCCTACCGTGGGGAACCTTATCAAACGCCTTACTGAAATCCATATACACCACATCCACTGCTTTACCCTCATCCACCTTTTTGGTGACCTTCTCGAAAATCTCAATAAGGTTTGTGAGGCATGACCTACCCGTCACAAAACCGTGCTGACTATCTCTAATGTACTTATTCTTTTCAAGATGATTATAAATCCTGTCTCTTATAACCTTTTCCAACATTTTACCGACAACCGAAGTAAGGCTCACAGGCCTATAATTACAAGGGCTGTCTCTACTCCCCTTCTTGAACAAGCGGACAACATTTGCAATCCTCCAGTCTTCCGGCACTATTCCTGTCGACAATGACGACATAAAGATCAAGGACAAAGGCTCTGCAATCTCCTCCCTAGCTTCCCAGAGAATCCTAGGATAAATCCCATCTGGCCCAGGGGACTTATCTATTTTCACACTTTCCAAAATTGCTTAACACCTCCTCCTTGTGAACCTCAATCCCATCTAGCCTCGTAGCCTGAATCTCAGTATTCTCAACAACATTTTCTTTCTCTACTGTAAATACTGACGCAACATATTCATTTAACGCTTCCCCTATCTCCTCTGATTCCACACACAACTTCCCATTACTATCCTTGATTGGCCCTAATCTAACTCTAGTCATTCTTTTATTCCTGATATACCTATAGAAAGCCTTAGGGTTTTCCCTGATCCGATCCACCAATGACTTCTCGTGTCCTCTCCTTGCTCTTCTTAGCTCTCCCTTTAGATCCTTCATGGCTAGCTTGTAGCTCTCAAGCGCCCTAACTGAGCCTTCACGTCTCATCCTAACATAAGCCTTCTTCTTCCTCTTGACAAGCGCTTCAACGTCTTTAGTAAACCACGGCTCCCTCGCACGACAACTTCCTCCCTGCCTCACAGGTACATACTTATCAAGGACACGCAGTAGCTGCTCCTTGAATAAGCTCCACATTTCGATTGTTCCCATCCCCTGCAGTTTCCTTCCCCATCCTACGCATCCTGAATCTTGCCTAATCGCATCATAATTTCCTTTCCCCCAGTTATAATTCTTGCCCAGCAGTATATAACTGTCCCTGCCCATCGCTAAGGTAAACCTAACCGAATTGTGATCACTATCACCAAAGTGCTCACCTACATCTAAATCTAACACCTGGCCGGGTTCATTTCCCAGTACCAAATCCAATGTGGCATCGCCCCTGGTTGGCCTGTCTACATACTGTGTCAAAAAACCCTCCTGCACACACTGGACAAAAACTGAACCATCTAAAGTACTCGAACTATCGTATTTCCAGTCGATATTTGGAAAGTTAAAGTCCCCCATAACAACTACCCTGTTACTCTCACCCCTGTCGAGAATCATCTTCGCTATCCTTTCCTCTACATCTCTGGAACTATTCGGAGGTCTATAAAAGACTCCCAACAGGGTAACCTCACCTCTCCTGTTTCTAACCTCAGCCCATACTACCTCAGTAGACGAGTCCTCAAACGTCCTTTCTATCGCTGTAATACTCTCCTTGATTAACAATGCCACATCCCCCCCCCCCCCCTCTTTTACCATCTTCTCTGTTCTTACTGAAACATCTAAATCCCGGAATCTGCAACATCCATTCCTGCCCCTGCTCTACCCATGTCTCCGAAATGGCCACTACATCGAGATCCCAGATACCAACCCATGCTGCAAGCTCACCCACCTTATTCCGGATGCTCCTGGCGTTGAAATAGACACACTTTAAACCAGGTTCTTGCTTGCCAGTGCCCTCTTGCGTCCTTGTAACCATATCCCTGACCTCACTACTCTCAACATCCTGTACACTGGCACAACAATTTAGGTTCCCATTCTCCTGCTGAATTATTTTAACCCCCCCGAAGAGCACTAGCAAACCTCCCCCCCAGGATATTGGCACCCCTCTGGTTCAGGTGAAGACCATCCTGTTTGTAGAGGTCCCACCTACCCCAGAAAGAGCCCCAATTATCCAGGAAACCAAAACGCTCCCTCCTGCACCATCCCTGCAGCCACGTGTTCAACTCCTCTCTCTCCCTATTCCTCGCTTCGCTATCACGTGGCACGGGCAACAACCCAGAGATAACAACACTGTTTGTTCTCGCTCTAAGCTTCCACCCTAGCTCCCTAAATTTCTGTCTTAAATCCCCATCTCTCTTCCTACCTATGTCGTTGATGCCTATGTGGAACACGACCTGGGGCTGCTCCCCCTCCCCATTAAGGATCCCAAAAACACGATCCGAGACATCACGAACCCTGGCACCTGGGAGGCAACATACCAACCGTGAGTCTCTCTCGTTCCCACAGAACCTCCTATCTGATCCCCTAACTATGGAGTCCCCAATGACTAATGTTCTGCTCCTCTTCCCCCTTCCCTTCTGAGCAACAGGGACAGACTCTGTGCCAGATATCTGTACCCCATTGCTTACCCCTGGTAAGTCGTCCCCCGCAACAGTATCCAAAACGGTATACCTGTTGTTGAGGGAAACGGCCACAGGGGATCCCTGCACTGCCTGCTGGTTCCCTCTCCTTCCCCTGACGGTAACCCATCTACCTACTTCTTTTACCTGGGGTGTGACTACCTCCCCATAACTCCTCTCAATAACCTCCTCCGCCTCCCGAATGATCCGAAGTTCATCCAGCTCCAGCTCCAGTTCCCAACGCGGATCTCGAGGAGCTGGAGTTGGGTGCACTACCCACAGATGCAGTCAGCAGGGACACTCTTGGCGACCCTTACCTCCCACATTCTGCAGGAGGAACATACAACTGCCTTAACCTCCATTCCCACTATTCCAAATTCCCAACAAATCTACTGAAAAAACAAAAAAAAAACAAAAAGTCAAAACTTGTTAGGTTAGCAATCCAACGGACAGAACATCCTAAATAAAAAGCTTACCTTATCAACACACCAGAGTCCTTTTTTTTTGGTTAGAGGAGGAGGGTGGGTGGGGGACACTACACGTGTAGTGTCTCGGGTACAGCCACCACACAAATATATACCTTTTTCCTTACCCAGCAGTCCCCTGGTCCTCCGAAAACAAAAGGGAATTCACTTTTAAACTTACGCTGAAATTGACTACACAGATGTAAACCCGTTCACGCACCTCCGTTGCTATCCAAGCTGCAGTCACCGAAACTAAACACTGATAGCCAGTAACACAGACACACACTTACACCAAGTAACAAAGACATACACTGACACCCAGTAACAAAGACATACACTGACACCCAGTAACACAGACAAACACGGACAACAAGTAACAAAGACACACACTTACACCAAGTAACACAGACACACACTGACACCCAGCAACACAAACAAACACACTGACACCAAGTAACACAGACAGAAACTGACAACAAGTAACAAAGACATACACTGATACCCAGTAACACAGGCACACACTGGGGGTGGGGTGGGGTCACATTGGCGCAGTGGTTAGCACCGCAGCCTCACAGCTCCAGGGACCCTGGTTCGATTCTGGGTACTGCCTGTGCGGAGATGGCAATTTCTCCCTGTGTCTGCGTGGGTTTCCTCCGGCTGCTCCGGCTTCCTCCCACATGCCAAAGACTTGCAGGTTGATAGGTTAATTGGCTATCATAAATTGCCCCTAGTATATGTAGGTGGTAGGGAAATATATAGGGATAGGTGGGGATGTGATAGGAATACGGGATTAGAGCAGGATTAGTATAAATGGGTGGTTGATGGTTGGCACAGACTCGGTGGGCCGAAGGGTCTGTTTAAGTGCTGTATCTCTAAATTAAAGTAAATACTGACACCTAGAGTCACTGACACCCAGTAACACAAACAAACACACACTGACCCCCAGTCACACAGAGAAACACTGATACACTGACAGCAAGTAACACAGATACACACTGACACCCAGTAACAAAGACACACACTGATACCAAGTCACAAATACATACACTGATACCCAGTAACACAAACAAACACACACTGACCCCCAGTCACACAGAGAAACACTGATACACTGACAGCAAGTAACACAGATACACACTGACACCCAGTAACAAAGACATATACTGATACCAAGTCACAAATACATGCACTGATACCCAGTAACACAAACAAACACACACTGACACCCAGTAACACAGAGAAACACTGATACACAGTAACAAAGACATACACTGATACTCAGTCGCACAGACACACACTTACACCAAGTAACAAAGACATACACTGACACCAAGTCACAAAGACAAACACTGACACCCAGTAACAAAGACATACACTGACACCAAGTCACAAAGACATACACTGATACCCAGTAACACAGAAACACACTTACACCAAGTAACACAGACATGCACAACAGCAAGTAACAAAGACATGCACTGATACCCAGTAACACAGACACACACTTACACCAAGTAACAATGACATACACAGACACCAAGTAACAAAGACATGCACTGATACCCAGTAACACAGACACACACTTACACCAAGTAACAAAGACAGACCCTGCTACCCAGTAACACAGACACACACTTACACCAAGTAACAAAACATACACTGAAACACAGTAACAAAGACATACATTGACACCCAGTAACGCAGACACACACGGACACCAAGTAACAAAGGCACAGACTTATACCAAGTAACACAGACACACACTGACACCCAGTAACACAAACAAACACACTGACACAAAGTAACACAGACATACACTGACACCAAGTAACAAAGACATACACTGATACCCAGTAACACAGGCACACACTAACACCAACTAACAAAGACATACACTGACAGCAAGTAACAAAGACAGACACTTACACCAAGTAACAAAGACACACACTTACACCAAGTAGCACAGACATACACTGACACCAATTAACAAAGACAGACAATTACACCAAGGAACAAAGACATACACTTGCACCAAGTATTTTGACATACACTGACACCATGTACCAAAGACATACACCGATACCCAGTAACATAGACACACACCTACACCAAGTAACAAAGACGTACACTGACACCAAGTCACAAAGACACACACTGACACCCAGTAACAAAGACATACACTGATACCCAGAAACACAGACATACACTTACACCAAGTAACACATACATACACTGACACCAAGTAACAAAGACATGCACAGATACCCAGTAACACCGACACACACTTACACCAAGTAACAAAGACAAACACTGCTACCCAGTAACACAGACACACACTTGCACCAAGTAACAAAGACATACACTGACACCCAGTAACAAAGACATACACTGACACCCAGTAACAATGACATGCACTGACACCAAGTAACACAGACACACACTGACACCCAGTAAAAAAGACGTACACTGACACCAAGTCACAAAGACATATACTGATACCAAGTCACAAAGACATACACTGATATCGAGTAACACAGACACACACTGACACCAAGTAACAAAGACATACACTGACACCAAGTAACAAAGACAGACAATTACACCAAGTAACAAAGACATACACTTACACCAAGCATTTTGACATACACTGACACCCAGTAACAAAGACATACACTGACACCAAGTCTCAAAGAAATACACTGATACCCAGCAACACAGACACACACTTACACAAAGTAACACAGATATACACTGACACCCAGTAACACAGACACACACTTACACCAAGTAACAAAGACATACACTGACACCCAGTAACAAAGACATACACAGACACCCAGTAACGCAGACACGCACGGACACCAAGTAACAAAGACACAAACTTACACCAAGTAACACAGACTACCTCCACATAACTCCTCTCAATAACCTCTACCGCCTCCCGAATGATCCGAAGTTCATCCAGCTCCAGCTCCAGTTACCGAACGCGGTTCTCGAGGAGCTGGAGTTGGGTGCACTTCCCACAGATGCAGTCAGCAGGGACACTCTTGGCGACCCTTACCTCCCACGTTCTGCAGGAGGAACATACAACGGCCTTAACCTCAATTCCCACTATTCCAAATTCCAAAAAATCTACTGAAAAAACAAAAAAAAACAAAAAGTCAAAACTTGTTAGGTTAGCAATCCAACGGACAGAATTTCCTAAATAAAAAGCTTACCTTATCAACACAACAGAGTCCTTTTTTTTTTTGGTGAGTGGAGGAGGGTGGGTGGGAGACACTACACGTGTAGTGTCTCGGGTACAGCCACCACACAAATATATACCTTTTTCCTTACCCAGCAGTCCACTGGTCCTCCTAAAACAAAAGGGAATTCACTTTTAAACTGACGCTGAAATTGACTTCACAGCTGTAAGCCCGTTCTCGCACCTCCGTTGCTATCCAAGCTGCAGTCACCGAAACTAAACACTGATACCCAGTAACACACACACACACTTACACCAAGTAACAAAGACAGACACTGATACCCAGTAACACAGTCACACACTTACACCAAGTCACAAAGACACACACTGACACCCAGTAACAAAGACATACACTGACACCAAGTCACAAAGACATGCACTGATCCCCAGAAACACAGACATACACTTACACCAAGTAACACATACATACACTGACACCAAGTAACAAAGACATGCACAGATACCCAGTAACACCGACACACACTTACACCAAGTAACAAAGACAGACACTGCTACTCAGTAACACAGCACACACTTGCACCAAGTAACAAAGACATACAATGACACCCAGTAACAAAGACATACACTGACACCCAGTAACAATGACATGCACTGACACCAAGTAACACAGACACACACTGACACCCAGTAAAAAAGACGTACACTGACACCAAGTCACAAAGACATATACTGATACCAAGTCACAAAGACATACACTGATATCCAGTAACACAGACACACACTGACACCAAGTAACAAAGACATACACTGACACCAAGTAACAAAGACAGACAATTACACCAAGTAACAAAGACATACACTTACACCAAGCATTTTGACATACACTGACACCCAGTAACAAAGACATACACTGACACCAAGTCTCAAAGAAATACACTGATACCCAGCAACACAGACACACACTTACACAAAGTAACACAGATATACACTGACACCCAGTAACACAGACACACACTTACACCAAGTAACAAAGACATACACTGACACCCAGTAACAAAGACATACACAGACACCCAGTAACGCAGACACGCACGGACACCAAGTAACAAAGACACAAACTTACACCAAGTAACACAGACTACCTCCACATAACTCCTCTCAATAACCTCTACCGCCTCCCGAATGATCCGAAGTTCATCCAGCTCCAGCTCCAGTTACCGAACGCGGTTCTCGAGGAGCTGGAGTTGGGTGCACTTCCCACAGATGCAGTCAGCAGGGACACTCTTGGCGACCCTTACCTCCCACGTTCTGCAGGAGGAACATACAACGGCCTTAACCTCAATTCCCACTATTCCAAATTCCAAAAAATCTACTGAAAAAACAAAAAAAAAACAAAAAGTCAAAACTTGTTAGGTTAGCAATCCAACGGACAGAATTTCCTAAATAAAAAGCTTACCTTATCAACACAACAGAGTCCTTTTTTTTTTTTGGTGAGTGGAGGAGGGTGGGTGGGAGACACTACACGTGTAGTGTCTCGGGTACAGCCACCACACAAATATATACCTTTTTCCTTACCCAGCAGTCCACTGGTCCTCCTAAAACAAAAGGCAATTCACTTTTAAACTGACGCTGAAATTGACTTCACAGCTGTAAGCCAGTTCTCGCACCTCCGTTGCTATCCAAGCTGCAGTCACCGAAACTAAACACTGATACCCAGTAACACACACACACACTTACACCAAGTAACAAAGACAGACACTGATACCCAGTAACACAGTCACACACTTACACCAAGTCACAAAGACACACACTGACACCCAGTAACAAAGACATACACTGACACCAAGTCACAAAGACATGCACTGATCCCCAGAAACACAGACATACACTTACACCAAGTAACACATACATACACTGACACCAAGTAACAAAGACATGCACAGATACCCAGTAACACCGACACACACTTACACCAAGTAACAAAGACAGACACTGCTACTCAGTAACACAGCACACACTTGCACCAAGTAACAAAGACATACAATGACACCCAGTAACAAAGACATACACTGACACCCAGTAACAATGACATGCACTGACACCAAGTAACACAGACACACACTGACACCCAGTAAAAAAGACGTACACTGACACCAAGTCACAAAGACATATACTGATACCAAGTCACAAAGACATACACTGATATCCAGTAACACAGACACACACTGACACCAAGTAACAAAGACATACACTGACACCAAGTAACAAAGACATACACTGATACCCAGTAACACAGACACACACTTACACCAAGTAACAAAGACATACACTGACACCAAGTCACAAAGACACACACTGACACCCAGTAACAAAGACATACACTGACACCAAGTCTCAAAGAAATACACTGATACCCAGTAACACAGACACACACTTACACAAAGTAACACAGATATACACTGACACCCAGTAACACAGACACACACTTACACCAAGTAACAAACACATACACTGACACCCAGTAACAAAGACATACACAGACACCCAGTAACGCAGACACACACGGACACCAAGTAACAAAGACACAAACTTACACCAAGTAACACAGACTACCTCCACATAACTCCTCTCAATAACCTCTACCGCCTCCCGAATGATCCGAAGTTCATCCAGCTCCTGCTCCAGTTCCCGAACGCGGTTCTCGAGGAGCTGGAGTTGGGTGCACATCCCACAGATGCAGTCAGCAGGGACACTCTTGGCGACCCTTACCTCCCACATTCTGCAGGAGGAACATACAACTGCCTTAACCTCAATTCCCACTATTCCAAATTCCCAAAAAATCTACTGAAAAAACAAAAAAAAACAAAAAGTCAAAACTTGTTAGTTTAGCAATCCAACGGACAGAACTTCCTAAATAAAAAGCTTACCTTATCAACACACCAGAGTCCTTTTTTTTTGGTTAGAGGAGGAGGGTGGGTGGGAGACACTACACGTGTAGTGTCTCGGGTACAGCCACCACACAAATATATACCTTTTTCCTTACCCAGCAGTCCACTGGTCCTCCGAAAACAAAAGGGAATTCACTTTTAAACTGACGCTGAAATTGACTTCACAGCTGTAAGCCCGTTCTCGCACCTCCGTCGCTATCCAAGCTGCAGTCACCGAAACTAAACACTGATACCCAGTAACACACACACACACTTACACCAAGTAACAAAGACAG
This sequence comes from Heterodontus francisci, assembly GCF_036365525.1. Classification (NCBI taxonomy): domain Eukaryota; kingdom Metazoa; phylum Chordata; class Chondrichthyes; order Heterodontiformes; family Heterodontidae; genus Heterodontus; species Heterodontus francisci. Next base: position 195,680 of record NC_090405.1, on the reverse strand, counting down.
ACTCTGATACCTAGTAACACAGTCACACACTTACACCAAGTAACAAAGACATACACTGACACCCAGTAACACAGACACACACTTACACCAAGTAACAAAGACATACACTTACACCAAGTAACACAGACATACACTGACACCCAGCAACACCGACACACACTTACACCAAGTAACAAAGACATACAGTGACACCCAGTAACAAAGACATACACTGACACCCAGTAACACAGACACACACGGACACCAAGTGACAAAGACATACACTGACACCAAGTATTCTGACATACACTGACCCCCAGTAACACAGACATACACTGATACCCAGTAACAAAGACATACACTGACACCAAGTCACAAAGACATGCACTGATACAAAGTCACAAAGACTTACACTGATGCCCAGTAACACAGACACACACTTACACCAAGTAACAAAGACAGACAATTACACCAAGTAGCAAAGACATACACTTACACCAAGTATTTTGACATGCACTGACACCAAGTCACAAAAACACACACTGACACCCAGTAACAAAGACATACACTGACACCAAGTCACAAAGACATACACTGAAACCCAGTAACACAGACCCACACATACACCAAGTAACCCAGACATAAACTGACACCCAGTAACACAGGCACACACTTACACCCAGTAACAAAGACATACACTGACACCCAGTAACAAAGACACACACTGACACTCAGTAACACAGAGACACACTGACACCCAGTAACACAAACAAACATACTGACACCAAGTAACAAAGACATGCACTGATACCTAGTCACAAAGACATACACTGATGCCCAGTAACACAGACACACACTGACACCAAGTAACAAAGACATACACTGACACCAAGTAACAATGACACACACTTACACCAAGTAACACAGACATACATTGACACCAAGTAACAAAGACAGACAATTACACCAAGTAACAAAGACATACACTTACACAAAGTATTTTGACATACACTGACACCAAGTAACAAAGACATACACTGACACCAAGTCACAAAGACACACACTGACTCCCAGTAACATAGAAATACACTGACACCAAGTCACAAAGACATCCACTGATACCCAGTAACACAGACACACACTTACACCACGAAACACAGACATACACTGACAACAAGTCACAAAGACATGCACAGATACCCAGTAACACAGACACACACTTACACCAAGTAACAAAGACAGACACTGATACCCAGTAACACAGACACACACTTACACCAAGTAACAAAGACTTACACTGACACCCAGTAACAAACACATACAATGACACCAAGTAACGCAGACACACACGGACACCAAGTTACAAAGACATACACTGACACCAAGTAACAAAGACATGCACTGATACCCAGTAACACAGACACACACTGACACCAAGTAACAAAGACATACACTGACACCAAGTAAGAAAGACATACACTTACACCAAGTAACAAAGACAGACAATTACACCAAGTAGCAAAGACATACACTTACACCAAGTATTTTGACATGCACTGACACCAAGTCACAAAGACACACACTGACACCCAGTAACAAAGACATACTCTGACACCAAGTCACAAAGACATACACTGAAACCCAGTAACACAGACCAACACATACACCAAGTAACCCAGACATAAACTGACACCCAGTAACACAGGCACACACTTACACCCAGTAACAAAGACATACACTGACACCCAGTAACAAAGACATACACTTACACCAAGTATTTTGACATACACTGACACCAAGAAACATAGACAATCACTGATACCCAGTAACACAGACACACACTGACACCAAGGAACAAAGACATACACTGACACCAAGTCACAAAGACATACACTGATACCCAGTAACACAGACACACACTTACACCAAGTAACACAGACATACACTGACACCAAGTAACAAAGAAATGCACAGATACCCAGTAACAAAAACACACACTTACACCAAGTAACAAAGACAGACACTGATACCCAGTAACACAGACACACACTTACGCCAAGTAACAAAGACATACACTGACACCCAGTAACAAAGACATACACTGACACCCAGTAACGCAAACACAAGCGGACACCCAGTAACACAGACACACACTTACACCAAGTAACACAGACATACACTGACACCCAGTAACAAAGACATACACTGACACCCAGTAACACAGACATGCACTGATACCCAGTAACACAGACACACACTTACACCAAGTAACAAAGACATACACTGACACCCAGTAACGCAAACACACACGGACACCAAGTGACAAAGACACAGACTTACACCATGTAACACAGACATACACTGACACCAAGTCACAAAGAAATGCACAGATACCCAGTAACACAGACACACACTTACACCCAGTAACACAGACATGCACTGATACCCAGTAACACAGACACACACTTACACCAAGTAACAAAGACACACACTTACACCAAGTAACACAGACACACACTGACACCCAGTAACACAGACACAAACTTACAACAAGTAACAAAGACATACACTGACACCAAGTCACACAGGCACACACGGGGGGGACAATGGCGCTGTGGTTAGCACCGCAGCCTCAAAGCTCCAGGGACGGGGGTTCGATTCTGTGTACTGCCTGTGCGGGGTTTGCAAGTTATCCCTGTGTCTGCGTGGGTTTCCTCCGGGTGCTCCGGTTTCCTCCCACATGCCAAAGACTTGCAGGTTGATAGGTTAATTGGCCATCATAAATTGCCCCTAGTATAGGTAGGTGGTAGGGAAATATATAAGGATAGGTGGGGATGTGATAGGAATACGGGATTAGTGTAGGATTAGTATAAATTGGTGGTTGATGGACGGCACAGACTCGGTGGGCCGAAGGGCCTGTTTAAGTGCTGCATCTCTAAACTAAACTAAATACTGACACCTAGTGTCACTGATACACACTGACACCCAGTAACACAGAGAAACACTGATAAACAGTAATAAAGACATACACTGATACGAAGTCACAAAGACATACACTGATACCCAGTAACACAGACACACACTGACACCAAGTAACAAAGACATACACTGACACCAAGTAACAAAGACATACACTTACACCAAGTAACAAAGACACACACTTACAGCAAGAAACAAAGACATACACTGATACCCAGTAACATAGACACACAATTACACCAAGTAACAAAGACATATACTGACACCAAGTCACAAAGACACACACTGACACCCAGTAACAAAGTCATACACTGACACCCAGTAACACAGACACACACGGAGACCAAGAAACAAAGACACAGACTTACACCAAGTAACACAGACACACACTGACACCCAGTAACACAGACACACATTTACACCAAGTAACAAAGACATACACTGATACCCAGTAACACAGACACACACTTACACCAAGTAACACATACATGCAATGACACCAAGTAACAAAGACATACACTGATACTCAGGAACACAGACACAAACTTACACCAAGTAACACAGACACACACTTACACCAAGTAACAAAGACATACACCTACACCAAGTAACACAGACAGACACTGACACCAAGTAACAAAGACATAAAATTGCACCAGGTAACAAAGACACACACTTACACCAAGTAACACAGATATACACTGACACCAAGTAACACAGACATACACTGACACCAAGTAACAACGACATACAATTACACCAAGTAACAAAGACACACACTTACACCAAGTAACACAGATATACACTGACACCAAGTAACAAAGACATGCACTGACACCCAGTAACACAGACACACACGGACACCACGTAACAAAGACACACACTTACACCAAGTAACACAGCCACACACTCACACCCAGTAACACAGATACACACTTACAACAAGTAACACAGACATACACTGACACCAAGTAACAAAGACATACACAGATACCCAGTAACACAGACACACACTGACACCAAGTAACAAAGACATACACTGACACCAAGTAACAAAGACATACACTTGCACCAAGTAACAAAGACACACACTAACACCAAGTAACACAGACACTCACTGACACCCAGTAACACAGACACACACTGATACCCAGTAACACAGACACACAGTTATAACAAGTAACACAGACATACACTGACACCAAGTAACTAAGACATACACTGATACCCAGGAACACAGACACACACCGACACCAAGTAACACAGACACACACTTACACCAATTAACAAAGACATACACTTGCACCAAGTAACACAGACATACACTGACACCAATTAACAAAGACAAACAAATACACCAAGTAACAAAGACACTCACTGATACCCAGTAACACAGGCACACACTGGCCGTGGGGGGGTGGGGGTGGGGGCACATTGGCGCAGTGGTTAGAACCGCAGCCTCACAGCTCCAGGGACCCGGGTTTGATTCTGGGTACTGCCTGTGCGGAGTTTGCAAGTTCTCCCTGTGTCTGCGTGGGTTTCCTCGGGGTGCTCCGGTTTCCTCCCACATGCCAAAGACTTGCAGGTTCATAGGTTAATTGGCCATCATAAGTTGCCCCTAGTATAGGCAGGTGGTAAGGAAATATAAAGGGACAGGTGGGGATGTGATATGAATACGGGATTAGTGTAGGATTAGTATAAATTGGTGGTTGATGGTCGGCACAGCCGAGGTGGGCCGAAGGGCCTGTTAAAGTGCTGTATCTCTAAACTAAACTAAATACTGACACCTGGTGTCACAGAGACACACTGACACCCAGTAACTCAAGCAAACACACACTGCCACCCAGTAACACAGAGAAACACTAATAAACAGTAACAAAGACATACACTGACACCAAGACACAAACACACACACTTGCACCAAGTAACAAAGACATACGCTTACACCAAGTCACAAAGACATACACTGATACCCAGTAACACAGACACACACTGACACCCAGTTAGAAACACACACTGACCACCAGTAACACAGACAGACACTGACCCCCAGTAACACAGTCATACCCTGACACCAAGTCACAAAGACACACACTGACACCCAATAACAAAGACATACACTGACACCAAGTCACAAATACATGCACTGATACACAGACACACACTTACACCAAGTAACACAGACATACAAAGACAACAAGTAACAAAGACATACACTGATACCAAGTCCCAAAGACGTACACTGATACCCAGGAACACAGACACACACTGACACCCAGTAACAAAGACATACACTGTTACCAAGTCACAAAGACATACACTGATACCCAGTAACACAGACACGCACAGACACCCAGTAACAAAGACATACACTGATACCAAGTCACAAAGACATACACTGATGCACAGTAACAAAGACACACACTTGCACCAAGTAACAAAGACATACACTGACACCAAGTAACAATGACATACACTGACACCATGTAACAAAGACATACACTTACACCAAGTAACAAAGACAGAAAATTACACCAAGTAACAAAGACATACACTTACACCAATTATTTTGAAATACACTGACACCAAGTAACAAAGACATACACTGATACCCAGTAACACAGACACACACTTACACCAAGTAACAAAGGCATACACTGACACCAAGTCACAACGACACACACTGACACCCAGTAACAAAGACATACACTGACACCAAGTCACAAAGACAAACATTGATACCCAGTAACACAAACACACACTTACACCAAGTAACACAGACATACACTGACACCAAGTAACAAAGACATACACTGATACCCAGTAACACAGACACACACATACACCACGTAACAAAGACAGACACTGATACCCAGTAACACAGACACACACTTACACCAAGTAACAAAGACATACACTGACACCCAGTAACAAAGGCATACACTGACACCCAGTAACACAGGCACACACGGACACCAAGTAACAAAGACACACACTTACACCAAGTAACACAGACACACACTGACACCCAGTAACACATACAAACACTTACACCAAGTAACACAGACACACACTGACACCCAGTAACACAGACACACACTTACACCAAGTAACACAGACATACACTGACACCAAGTAACAAAGACATACATTGATACCCAGTAACACAGACACACACTTACACCAAGTAACACAGTCATACACTGACACCAAGTAACAAAGACATACACTGATACCCAGGAACACAGACACACACTTACACCAAGTAACACAGACACACACTTACACCAAGTAACAAAGACATACACTTACACCAAGTAACACAGACATACACTGACACCAAGTAAGAAAGACATACAATTACACCAAGTAACAAAGACATACACTTACACCAAGTAAGACAAATATACACTGACACCAAGTAACAAAGACATGCACTGACACCCAGTAACACAGACACACATGGACACCAAGTAACAAAGACACACACTGACACCAAGTAACACAGACACACACTGACACCCAGTAACACAGACACACACTTACACCAAGTAACACAGACATACACTGACACCAAGTAACAAAGACATACACTGATACCCAGTAACACAGACACACACTTGCACCAAGTAACAAAGACACACACTGACACCCAGTAACATAGACATACACTGAGACCAAGTCACAAAGACATACACTGATACCCTGGAACACAGACACACACTGACACCCAGTAACAAAGACATACACTGATACCAAGTCACAAAGACATACACTGATACCCAGTAACACAGACACACACTGACGCCCAGTAACAAAGACATACACTGATACCCAGTAACACAGACACACACTGACACCCAGTAAAACAGACACACACTTACACCAAGTAACACAGACATACACTGACACCAAGTATCACAGACATACAGTGACACCAAGTAACAAAGACATACACTGATACCCAGTAACACAGACACACACTTACACCAAGTAACACAGACACACACTTACACCAAGTAACAAAGACATAGACATACACCAAGTAACACAGACATACACTGACACCAAGTAACAAAGACATACAATTACACCAAGTAACAAAGACACACACTTGCACCAAGTAACACAGATATACACTGGCACCAAGTAACAAAGACATGCACTGTCACCCAGTAACACAGACACACACGGACACCAAGTAACAAAGACACACACTTACACCAAGTAACACAGACACACACTGACACCAAGTAACAAAGACATACACTGATACCCAGTAACACAGACATACACTTACACCAAGTAACAAAGACATACAATGATGCCCAGGAACACAGACACACACTCACACCAAGCAACACAGACATACACTGACACCAAGTAACAAAGACAAACACCGACACCAAGTAACACAGACATACACTGACACCAAGTAACAAAGACTTGCACTGATACCCAGTAACACAGACACACACTGACACCCAGTTAGAAACACACACTGACCCCCAGTAACACAGACACACACTGACCCCCAGTAACACAGACATACACTGACACCAAGTAACAAAGACATACACTGACACCAAGTCACAAAGGCATGCACTGATACACAGACACACACTTATACCAAGTAACACAGACATACTCTGACACCACGTAACAAAGACATACACTGATACCCATTATCACAGACACACACTTACATCAAGTAACAAAAACATACACTGATACCCAGTAACACAGACACACACTTACACCAAGTAACAAAGGCATACACTGACACCCAGTAACACAGACACACACTGACACCAAGTAACAAAGACATACACTGACACCAAGTGACAAAGACACACACTGACACCCAGTAACAAAGACATACACTGACACCAAGTCACAAAGACATACACTGATACCCAGGAACACAGACACACACTGACAGCCAGTAACAAAGACATACACTGATACCAAGTCACAAAGACATACACTGATACCCAGTAACACAGAAACACACTGACACCCAGTAACAAAGACATACACTGATACCAAGTCACAAAGACATACACTGATACCCAGTAACACAGACACACACTGACACCCAGTAACAAAGACATAGACTGATATCAAGTCACAAAGACATTCACTTACACCAATTAACAAAGACACACACTTACACCAAGTAACACAGACATACACTGACACCAAGTAACAAAGACAAACACCGACACCAAGTAACAAAGACATACACTTACACCAAGTAACAAAGACACACACTTACACCAAGTAACACAGACATACAATGACCCCAAGTAACAAAGACAGACACTGACACCAAGTAAAAAAGCCATACACTTACACCAAGTAACATAGGCAGACAATTCCACCAAGTAACAAAGACATACACTTACATCAAGTATTTTGACATACACTGGCACCAAGTAACAACGACATACTCTGATACCCAGTAACACAGACACACACTTACACCAAGTAACAAAGACATACACTGACACCAAGTCACAAAGACACACACTGACACCCAGTAACAAAGACATACACTGACACCAAGTCACAAAGACATACACTGATGCCCAGTAACACAGACACACACTTACACCAAGTAACACAGACATACACTGACTCCAAGTAACAAAGACATGCACTGATACCCAGTAACACAGACACACACTTACACCAAGTAACAAAGACATACACTGACACCCAGTAACAAAGACATACACTGACACCCAGTAACACAGACACACACGGACACTAAGTAACAAAGACACACACTTACACCAAGTAACACAGACACACACTGACACCCAGTAACACAGACACACACTTACACCAAGTAACACAGACATACACTGATACCAAGTAACAAAGACATACACTGATACCCAGTAACACAGAGACACACTTACACCAACTAACACAGACATACACAGACACCAAGTAACAAAGACATACACTGATACCCAGTAACACAGACACACTCTTACACCAAGTAACACAGACATACACTGACACCAAGTAACAAAGACATACAATTGCACCAAGTAACAAAGACGCACACTTACACCAAGTAACACAGACACACACTGACACCCTGTAACACAGACACACACTTACACCAAGTATCACAGACACACACTGACACCCAGTAACACAGACACACACTTACACCAAGCAACACAGACATGCACTGACACCAAGTAACAAAGACATACACTGATACCCAGTAACACAGACACACACTTACACCAAGTAACACAGACATACACTGACACCAAGTAGCAAAGACATACAATGATACCCAGGAACACAGACACACACTTTCACCAAGTAACACAGCACACACTTACAACAAGTAACAAAGACATACTCTTACACCAAGTAACAAAGACTCACACTTCCACCAAGTAACAAAGACAGACACTGACACCAAGTAACAAAGACATACACTGATACCCAGGAACACAGACACACACTTGCACCAAGTAACACAGAAACACACTGACACCCAGTAACACAGACACACACTTGCACCAAGTAACAAATGCATACACTGACACCCAGTAACAAAGACATACACTGACACCCAGTAACACAGACACACACTGACACCAAGTAACAAAGACATACACTGACACCAAGTGACAAAGACACACTCTGACACCCAGTAACAAAGACATACACTGACACCAAGTCACAAAGACATACACTGATACCCAGGAACACAGACACACACTGACACCCAGTAACAAAGACATACACTGATACCAAGTCACAAAGACATGCACAGATACCCAGTAACACAGAAACACACTGACACCCAGTAACAAAGACATACACTGATACCAAGTCACAAAGACATACACTGATACCCAGTAACACAGACACACACTGACACCCAGTAACAAAGACATACACTGATATCAAGTCACAAAGACACACACTTACACCAAGTAACACAGACATACAATGACACCAATTAACAAAGACACACACTTACACCAAGCAACACAGACATACACTGACACCAAGTAACAAAGACACACACTTACACCAAGTATCACAGACACACACTGACACCCAGTAACACAGACACACACTTACACCAAGTATCACAGACACACACTGACACCCAGTAACACAGACACACACTTACACCAAGCAACACAGACATGCAATGACACCAAGTAACAAAGACATACACTGATACCCAGTAACACAGACACACACTTACACCAAGTAACACAGACATACACTGACACCAAGTAGCAAAGACATACAATGATACCCAGGAACACAGACACACACTTTCACCAAGTAACACAGCACACACTTACAACAAGTAACAAAGACATACTCTTACACCAAGTAACAAAGACTCACACTTCCACCAAGTAACAAAGACAGACACTGACACCAAGTAACAAAGACATACACTGATACCCAGGAAGACAGACACACACTTGCACCAAGTAACACAGACACACACTGACACCCAGTAACACAGACACACACTTGCACCAAGTAACAAATGCATACACTGACACCCAGTAACAAAGACATACACTGACACCCAGTAACACAGACACACACTGACACCAAGTAACAAAGACATACACTGACACCAAGTGACAAAGACACACTCTGACACCCAGTAACAAAGACATACACTGATACCAAGTCACAAAGACATGCACAGATACCCAGTAACACAGAAACACACTGACACCCAGTAACAAAGACATACACTGATACCAAGTCACAAAGACATACACTGATACCCAGTAACACAGACACACACTGACACCCAGTAACAAAGACATACACTGATATCAAGTCACAAAGACACACACTTACACCAAGTAACACAGACATACAATGACACCAATTAACAAAGACACACACTTACACCAAGCAACACAGACATACACTGACACCAAGTAACAAAGACAAACACCGACTCCAAGTAACAAAGACATACACTTACACCAAGTAACAAAGACACACACTTACACCAAGTAACACAGACATACAATGACACCAAGTAACAAAGACAGACACTGACACCAAGTAAAAAAGACATACACTTACACCAAGTAACAAAGGCAGACAATTACACCATGTAACAAAGACATACACTTACATCAAGTATTTTGACATACACTGGCACCAAGTAACAACGACATACTCTGATACCCAGTAACACAGACACACACTTACACCAAGTAACAAAGACATACACTGACACCAAGTCACAAAGACATACACTGATGCCCAGTAACACAGACACACACTTACACCAAGTATCACAGACATACACTGACACCAAGTAACAAAGACATGCACTGATACCCAGTAACACAGACACACACTTGCACCAAGTAACAAAGACAGACACTGATAACCAGTAACGCAGACACACACTGACACCAAGTAAAAAAGACATACACTTACACCAAGTAACAAAGGCAGACAATTACACCATGTAACAAAGACATACACTTACATCAAGTATTTTGACATACACTGACACCCAGTAACAAAGACATACACTGACACCCAGTAACAAAGACACACACGGACACCAAGTAACAAAGACACACACTTACACCAAGTAACACAGACACACACTGACACCCAGTAACACAGACACACACTTACACCAAGTAACACAGACATACACTGATATCAAGTAACAAAGACATACACTGATACCCAGTAACACAGACACACACTTACACCAACTAACACAGACATACACAGACACCAAGTAACAAAGACATACACTGACACCAAGTGACAAAGACACGCTCTGACACCCAGTAACAAAGACATACACTGACACCAAGTCACAAAGACATACACTGATACCCAGGAACACAGACACACACTTTCACCAAGTAACACAGCACACACTTACAACAAGTAACAAAGACAGACTCTTACACCAAGTAACAAAGACTCACACTTACACCAAGTAACAAAGACATACACTGACACCAAGTGACAAAGACACACTCTGACACCCAGTAACAAAGACATACACTGACACCAAGTCACAAAGACATACACTGATACCCAGTAACACAGACACACACTTGCACCAAGTAACAAATGCATACACTGACACCCAGTAACAAAGACATACACTGACACCCAGTAACACAGACACACACTGACACCAAGTAACAAAGACATACACTGACAGCAAGTGACAAAGACACACTCTGACACCCAGTAACAAAGACATACACTGATACCCAGGAACACAGACACACACTGACACCCAGTAACAAAGACATACACTGATACCAAGTCACAAAGACATACACTGATACCCAGTAACACAGACACACACAGACACCCAGTAACAAAGACATACACTGACACCAAGTCACAAAGACATACACTGATACCCAGTAACACAGACACACACTTGCACCAAGTAACAAAGACAGACACTGATAACCAGTATGACAGACACACACTGACACCAAGTAAAAAAGACATACACTTACACCAAGTAACAAAGGCAGACAATTACACCATGTAACAAAGACATACACTTACATCAAGTATTTTGACATACACTGGCACCAAGTAACAACGACATACTCTGATACCCAGTAACACAGACACACACTTACACCAAGTAACAAAGACATACACTGACACCAAGTCACAAAGACACACACTGACACCCAGTAACAAAGACATACACTGACACCAAGTCACAAAGACATACACTGATGCCCAGTAACACAGACACACACTTACACCAAGTAACACAGACATACACTGACACCAAGTAACAAAGACATGCACTGATACCCAGTAACACAGACACACACTTACACCAAGTAACACACACATACACTGACACCAAGTAACAAAGACATACAATGATACCCAGGAACACAGACACACACTTTCACCAAGTAACACAGCACACACTTACAACAAGTAACACAGACATACACTGACACCAAGTAACAAAGACATACATTAAACAAAGTAACAAAGACTCACACTTACACCAAGTAACAAAGACAGACACTGACACCAAGTAACAAAGACATACACTGATACCCAGGAACACAGACACACACTTGCACCAAGTAACACAGACACACACTGACACCCAGTAACACAGACACACATTTACACAAAGTAACACAGACATACACTGACCCCAAGTAACAAAGACAGACAATGACACCAAGTAACAAAGACACACTCTGACACCCAGTAACAAAGACATACACTGATACCCAGGAACACAGACACACACTGACACCCAGTAACAAAGACATACACTGATACCAAGTCACAAAGACATACACTGATACCCAGTAACACAGACACACACAGACACCCAGTAACAAAGACATACACTGACACCAAGTCACAAAGACATACACTGATACCCAGTAACACAGACACACACTTGCACCAAGTAACAAAGACAGACACTGATAACCAGTAACACAGACACACACTGACACCAAGTAAAAAAGACATACACTTACACCAAGTAACAAAGGCAGACAATTACACCATGTAACAAAGACATACACTTACATCAAGTATTTTGACATACACTGACACCCAGTAACAAAGACATACACTGACACCCAGTAACAAAGACACACACGGACACCAAGTAACAAAGACACACACTTACACCAAGTAACACAGACACACACTGACACCCAGTAACACAGACACACACTTGCACCAAGTAACAAATGCATACACTGACACCCAGTAACAAAGACATACACTGACACCCAGTAACACAGACACACACTGACACCAAGTAACAAAGACATACACTGACACCAAGTGACAAAGACACACTCTGACACCCAGTAACAAAGACATACACTGACACCAAGTCACAAAGACATACACTGATACCCAGTAACACAGACACACACTTGCACCAAGTAACAAATGCATACACTGACACCCAGTAACAAAGACATACACTGACACCCAGTAACACAGACACACACTGACACCAAGTAACAAAGACATACACTGACAGCAAGTGACAAAGACACACTCTGACACCCAGTAACAAAGACATACACTGATACCCAGGAACACAGACACACACTGACACCCAGTAACAAAGACATACACTGATACCAAGTCACAAAGACATACACTGATACCCAGTAACACAGACACACACAGACACCCAGTAACAAAGACATACACTGACACCAAGTCACAAAGACATACACTGATACCCAGTAACACAGACACACACTTGCACCAAGTAACAAAGACAGACACTGATAACCAGTAACACAGACACACACTGACACCAAGTAAAAAAGACATACACTTACACCAAGTAACAAAGTCAGACAATTACACCATGTAACAAAGACATACACTTACATCAAGTATTTTGACATACACTGGCACCAAGTAACAACGACATACTCTGATACCCAGTAACACAGACACACACTTACACCAAGTAACAAAGGCATACACTGACACCAAGTCACAAAGACACACACTGACACCCAGTAACAAAGACATACACTGACACCAAGTCACAAAGACATACACTGATGCCCAGTAACACAGACACACACTTACACCAAGTAACACAGACATACACTGACACCAAGTAACAAAGACATGCACTGATACCCAGTAACACAGACACACACTTACACCAAGTAACACACACATACACTGACACCAAGTAACAAAGACATACAATGATACCCAGGAACACAGACACACACTTTCACCAAGTAACACAGCACACACTTACAACAAGTAACACAGACATACACTGACACCAAGTAACAAAGACATACATTAAACAAAGTAACAAAGACTCACACTTACACCAAGTAACAAAGACAGACACTGACACCAAGTAACAAAGACATACACTGATACCCAGGAACACAGACACACACTTGCTCCAAGTAACACAGACACACACTGACACCCAGTAACACAGACACACATTTACACAAAGTAACACAGACATACACTGACCCCAAGTAACAAAGACAGACAATGACACCAAGTAACAAAGACACACTCTGACACCCAGTAACAAAGACATACACTGATACCCAGGAACACAGACACACACTGACACCCAGTAACAAAGACATACACTGATACCAAGTCACAAAGACATACACTGATACCCAGTAACACAGACACACACAGACACCCAGTAACAAAGACATACACTGACACCAAGTCACAAAGACATACACTGATACCCAGTAACACAGACACACACTTGCACCAAGTAACAAAGACAGACACTGATAACCAGTAACACAGACACACACTGACACCAAGTAAAAAAGACATACACTTACACCAAGTAACAACGGCAGACAATTACACCATGTAACAAAGACATACACTTACATCAAGTATTTTGACATACACTGGCACCAAGTAACAACGACATACTCTGATACCCAGTAACACAGACACACACTTACACCAAGTAACAAAGACATACACTGACACCAAGTCACAAAGACACACACTGACACCCAGTAACAAAGACATACACTGACACCAAGTCACAAAGACATACACTGATGCCCAGTAACACAGACACACACTTACACCAAGTAACACAGACATACACTGACACCAAGTAACAAAGACATGCACTGATACCCAGTAACACAGACACACACTTGCACCAAGTAACAAAGACAGACACTGATAACCAGTAACACAGACACACACTGACACCAAGTAAAAAAGACATACACTTACACCAAGTAACAAAGGCAGACAATTACACCATGTAACAAAGACATACACTTACATCAAGTATTTTGACATACACTGACACCCAGTAACAAAGACATACACTGACACCCAGTAACAAAGACACACACGGACACCAAGTAACAAAGACACACACTTACACCAAGTAACACAGACACACACTGACACCCAGTAACACAGACACACACTTACACCAAGTAACACAGACATACACTGATACCAAGTAACAAAGACATACACTGATACCCAGTAACACAGACACACACTTACACCAACTAACACAGACATACACAGACACCAAGTAACAAAGACATACACTGACACCAAGTGACAAAGACACACTCTGACACCCAGTAACAAAGACATACACTGACACCAAGTCACAAAGACATACACTGATACCCAGGAACACAGACACACACTTTCACCAAGTAACACAGCACACACTTACAACAAGTAACAAAGACATACTCTTACACCAAGTAACAAAGACTCACACTTACACCAAGTAACAAAGACAGACACTGACACCAAGTAACAAAGACATACGCTGATACCCAGGAACACAGACACACACTTGCACCAAGTAACACAGACACACACTGACACTCAGTAACACAGACACACACTTGCACCAAGTAACAAATGCATACACTGACACCCAGTAACAAAGACATACACTGACACCCAGTAACACAGACACACACTGACACCAAGTAACAAAGACATACACTGACACCAAGTGACAAAGACACACTCTGACACCCAGTAACAAAGACATACACTGACACCAAGTCACAAAGACATACACTGATACCCAGTAACACAGACACACACTTGCACCAAGTAACAAATGCATACACTGACACCCAGTAACAAAGACATACACTGACACCCAGTAACACAGACACACACTGACACCAAGTAACAAAGACATACACTGACACCAAGTGACAAAGACACACTCTGACACCCAGTAACAAAGACATACACTGATACCCAGGAACACAGACACACACTGACACCCAGTAACAAAGACATACACTGATACCAAGTCACAAAGACATACACTGATACCCAGTAACACAGACACACACTGACACCCAGTAACAAAGACATACACTGATATCAAGTCACAAAGACACACACTTACACCAAGTAACACAGACATACAATGACACCAATTAACAAAGACACACACTTACACCAAGCAACACAGACATACACTGACATCAAGTAACAAAGACAAACACCGACTCCAAGTAACAAAGACATACACTTACACCAAGTAACAAAGACACACACTTACACCAAGTAACACAGACATACAATGACACCAAGTAACAAAGACAGACACTGACACCAAGTAAAAAAGACATACACTTACACCAAGTAACAAAGGCAGACAATTACATCATGTAACAAAGACATACACTTACATCAAGTATTTTGACATACACTGGCACCAAGTAACAACGACATACTCTGATACCCAGTAACACAGACACACACTTACACCAAGTAACAAAGACATACACTGACACCAAGTCACAAAGACACACACTGACACCCAGTAACAAAAACATACACTGACACCAAGTCACAAAGACATACACTGATGCCCAGTAACACAGACACACACTTACACCAAGTAACACAGACATACACTGACACCAAGTAACAAAGACATGCACTGATACCCAGTAACACAGACACACACTTGCACCAAGTAACAAAGACAGACACTGATACCCAGTAACACAGACACACACTGACACCAAGTAAAAAAGACATACACTTACACCAAGTAACAAAGGCAGACAATTACACCATGTAACAAAGACATACACTTACATCAAGTATTTTGACATAGACTGACACCCAGTAACAAAGACATACACTGACACCCAGTAACAAAGACACACACGGACACCAAGTAACAAAGACACACACTTACACCAAGTAACACAGACACACACTGACACCCAGTAACACAGACACACACTTACACCAAGTAACACAGACATACACTGATACCAAGTAACAAAGACATACACTGATACCCAGTAACACAGACACACAGTTACACCAACTAACACAGACATACACAGACACCAAGTAACAAAGACATACACTGATACCCAGTAACACAGACACACACTTACACCAAGTATCACAGACACACACTGACACCCAGTAACACAGACACACACTTACACCAAGCAACACAGACATGCACTGACACCAAGTAACAAAGACATACACTGATACCCAGTAACACAGACACACACTTACACCAAGTAACACACACATACACTGACACCAAGTAACAAAGACATACAATGATACCCAGGAACACAGACACACACTTTCACCAAGTAACACAGCACACACTTACAACAAGTAACACAGACATACACTGACACCAAGTAACAAAGACATACATTAAACAAAGTAACAAAGACTCACACTTACACCAAGTAACAAAGACAGACACTGACACCAAGTAACAAAGACATACACTGATACCCAGGAACACAGACACACACTTGCACCAAGTAACACAGACACACACTGACACCCAGTAACACAGACACACATTTACACAAAGTAACACAGACATACACTGACCCCAAGTAACAAAGACAGACAATGACACCAAGTAACAAAGACATACTCTGATACCCAGGAACACAGACACACACTTGCACCAAGTAACACAGACACACACTGACACCCAGTAACACAGACACACACTTGCACCAAGTAACAAATGCATACACTGACAGCCAGTAACAAAGACATACACTGACACCCAGTAACACAGACACACACTGACACCAAGTAACAAAGACATACACTGACACCAAGTGACAAAGACACACTCTGACACCCAGTAACAAAGACATACGCTGACACCAAGTCACAAAGACATACACTGATACCCAGTAACACAGACACACACTTGCACCAAGTAACAAATGCATACACTGACACCCAGTAACAAAGACATACACTGACACCCAGTAACACAGACACACACTGACACCAAGTAACAAAGACATACACTGACACCAAGTGACAAAGACACACTCTGACACCCAGTAACAAAGACATACACTGATACCCAGGAACACAGACACACACTGACACACAGTAACAAAGACGTACACTGATACCAAGTCACAAAGACATACACTGATACCCAGTAACACAGACACACACTGACACCCAGTAACAAAGACATCCACTGATATCAAGTCACAAAGACACACACTTACACCAAGTAACACAGACATACAATGACACCAATTAACAAAGACACACACTTACACCAAGCAACACAGACATACACTGACACCAAGTAACAAAGACAAACACCGACTGCAAGTAACAAAGACATACACTTACACCAAGTAACAAAGACACACACTTACACCAAGTAACACAGACATACAATGACACCAAGTAACAAAGACAAACACTGACACCAAGTAAAAAAGACATACACTTACACCAAGTAACAAAGGCAGACAATTACACCATGTAACAAAGACATACGCTTACATCAAGTATTTTGACATACACTGGCACCAAGTAACAACGACATACTCTGATACCCAGTAACACAGACACACACTTACACCAAGTAACAAAGACATACACTGACACCAAGTCACAAAGACACACACTGACACCCAGTAACAAAGACATACACTGACACCAAGTCACAAAGACATACACTGATGCCCAGTAACACAGACACACACTTACACCAAGTAACACAGACATACACTGACACCAAGTAACAAAGACATGCACTGATACCCAGTAACACAGACACACACTGACACCAAGTAAAAAAGACATACACTTACACCAAGTAACAAAGGCAGACAATTACACCATGTAACAAAGACATACACTTACATCAAGTATTTTGACATACACTGACACCCAGTAACAAAGACATACACTGACACCCAGTAACAAAGACACACACGGACACCAAGTAACAAAGACACACACTTACACCAAGTAACACAGACACACACTGACACCCAGTAACACAGACACACACTTACACCAAGTAACACAGACATACACTGATACCCAGTAACACAGACACACACTTACCCCAAGTAACACAGATATACACTGGCAACAAGTAACAAAGATATGCACTGACACCCAGTAACACAGACACACACGGACACCAAGTAACAAAGACACACACTTACACCAAGTAACACAGACACACACTTACACCAAGTAACAAAGACAGACACTGATACCCAGTAACACAGACACACACGGACACCAAGTAACAACGACACACACTTGCACCAGGTAACACAGACACACACTGACACCCAGTAAAACAGACACACACTTACACCAAGTAACACAGACATACACTGACACCAAGTAACACAGACATACAGTGACACCAAGTAACAAAGACACACACTGATACCCAGTAACACAGTCCACACTTACACCAAGTAACACAGACACACACGTACACCAAGTAACAAAGACATAGACATACACCAAGTAACACAGACATACACTGACACCAAGGAACAAAGACATACAATTACACCAAGTAACAAAGACACACACTTGCACCAAGTAACACAGATATACACTGGCACCAAGTAACAAAGACATGCACTGTCACACAGTAACACAGACACAATCGGACACCAAGTAACAAAGACACACACTTACACCAAGTAACACAGACACACACTGACACCCAGTAACACAGACACACACTAACACCAAGTAACACAGACATACACTGACACCAAGTAACAAAGACATACACTGATACCCAGTAACACAGACACACACTTACACCAAGTAACACAGACATACACTTGCACCAAGTAACAAAGACATACAATGATACCCAGGAACACAGACACACACTTACACCAAGAAACACAGACACTCAATTACACCAAGTAACAAAGACATACACTTACACCAAGTAACACAGACATACACTGACACCAAGTAACAAAGACTTGCACTGATACCCAGTAACACAGACACACACTGACACACAGTTAGAAACACACACTGACCCCCAGTAACACAGACACACACTGACCCCCAGTAACACAGACATACACTGACACCAAGTCACAAAGACACACACTGACACCCAGTAACAAAGACATACACTGATACCCATTATCACAGACACACACTTCCATCAAGAAACAAAGACATACACTGATACCCAGTAACACAGACACACACTTAGACCAAGTAACAAAGGCATACACTGACACCCAGTAACAAAGACATACACTGACACCCAGTAACACAGACACACACTGACACCAAGTAACAAAGACATACAAAGACACCAAGTGACAAAGACACACACTGACACCCACTAACAAAGACATACACTGACACCAAGTCACAAAGACATACACTGATACCCAGGAACACAGACACACACTGACACCCAGTAACAAAGACATACACTGATACCAAGTCACAAAGACATACACTGATACCCAGTAAAACAGAAACACACTGACACCCAGTAACAAAGACATACACTGATACCAAGTCACAAAGACATACACTGATACCCAGTAACACAGACACACACTGACACCCAGTAACAAAGACATATACTGATATCAAGTCACAAAGACATTCACTTACACCAATTAACAAAGACACACACTTACACCAAGTAACACAGACATACAATGACACCAAGTAACAAAGACAGACACTTACACCAAGTAACAAAGACACACACTTACACCAAGTAACACAGACATACACTGACACCAAGTAACAAAGACAGACACTGACACCAAGTAAAAAAGCCATACACTTACACCAAGTAACAAAGGCAGACAATTACACCAAGTAACAAAGACATACACTTACATCAAGTATTTTGACATACACTGGCACCAAGTAACAACGACATACTCTGATACCCAGTAACACAGACATACACATGCACCAAGTAACAAAGACATACACTGACACCAAGTCACAAAGACACACACAGACACCCAGTAACAAAGACATACACTGACACCAAGTCACAAAGACATACACTGATACCCAGTAACACAGACACACATTTACACCAAGTAACACAGACATACACTGACACCAAGTAACAAAGACATGCACTGATACCCAGTAACACAGACACACACTTGCACCAAGTAACACAGACACACACTTACACCAAGTAACAAAGACATAGACAAACACCAAGTAACACAGACATACACTGACACCAAGTAACAAAGACATACAATTACACCAAGTAACAAAGACACACACTTGCACCAAGTAACACAGATATACACTGGCACCAAGTAACAAAGACATGCACTGTCACCCAGTAACACAGACACACACGGACACCAAGTAACAAAGACACACACTTACACCAAGTAACACAGACACACACTGACACCCAGTAACACAGACACACACTTACACCAAGTAACACAGACATACACTGACACCAAGTAACAAAGACATACACTGATACCCAGTAACACAGACACACACTTACACCAAGTAACACAGACATACACTTACACCAAGTAACAAAGACATACAATGATACCCAGGAACACAGACACACACTTACACCAAGAAACACAGACACACAATTACACCAAGTAACAAAGACATACACTTACACCAAGTAACACAGACATACACTGACACCAAGTAACAAAGACTTGCACTGATACCCAGTAACACAGACACACACTGACACCCAGTTCGAAACACACACTGACCCCCAATAACACAGACACAAACTGACCCCCAGTAACACAGACATACACTGACACCAAGTCACAAAGACACACACTGACACCCAGTAACAAAGACATACACTGACACCAAGTCACAAAGACATGCACTGATACACAGACACACACTTATACCAAGTAACACAGACATACTCTGACACCAAGTAACAAAGACATACACTGATACCCATTATCACAGACACACACTTACATCAAGTAACAAAGACATACACTGATACCCAGTAACACAGACACACACTTACACCAAGTAACAAAGGCATACACTGACACCCAGTAACAAAGACATACACTGACACCCAGTAACACAGACACACACTGACACCAAGTAACAAAGACATACACTGACACCAAGTGACAAAGACACACACTGACACCCAGTAACAAAGACATACACTGACACCAAGTCACAAAGACATACACTGATACCCAGGAACACAGACACACACTGACACCCAGTAACAAAGACATACACTGATACCAAGTCACAAAGACATACACTGATACCCAGTAACACAGAAACACACTGACACCCAGCAACAAAGACATACACTGATACCAAGTCACAAAGACATACACTGATACCCAGTAACACAGACACACACTGACACCCAGTAACAAAGACATACACTGATATCAAGTCACAAAGACATTCACTTACACCAATTAACAAAGACACACACTTACACCAAGTAACACAGACATACACTGACACCAAGTAACAAAGACAAACACCGACACCAAGTAACAAAGACAGACACTTACACCAAGTAACAAAGACACACACTTACACCAAGTAACACAGACATACAATCACACCAAGTAACAAAGACAGACACTGACACCAAGTAAAAAAGCCATACACTTACACCAAGTAACAAAGGCAGACAATTACACCAAGTAACAAAGACATACACTTACATCAAGTATTTTGACATACACTGGCACCAAGTAACAACGACATACTCTGATACCCAGTAACACAGACACACACTTACACCAAGTAACAAAGACATACACTGACACCAAGTCACAAAGACACACACTGACACCCAGGAACAAAGACATACACTGACACCAAGTCACAAAGACATACACTAATGCCCAGTAACACAGACACACACTTACACCAAGTAACACAGACATACACTGACACCAAGTAACAAAGACAGACACTGACACCAAGTAAAAAAGCCATACACTTACACCAAGTAACAAAGGCAGACAATTACACCAAGTAACAAAGACATACACTTACATCAAGTATTTTGACATACACTGGCACCAAGTAACAACGACATACTCTGATACCCAGTAACACAGACACACACATGCACCAAGTAACAAAGACATACACTGACACCAAGTCACAAAGCCACACACAGACACCCAGTAACAAAGACATACACTGACACCAAGTCACAAAGACATACACTGATACCCAGTAACACAGACACACATTTACACCAAGTAACACAGACATACACTGACACCAAGTAACAAAGACATGCACTGATACCCAGTAACACAGACACACACTTGCACCAAGTAACACAGACACACACTTACACCAAGTAACAAAGACATAGACAAACACCAAGTAACACAGACATACACTGACACCAAGTAACAAAGACATACAATTACACCAAGTAACAAAGACACACACTTGCACCAAGTAACACAGATATACACTGGCACCAAGTAACAAAGACATGCACTGTCACCCAGTAACACAGACACACACGGACACCAAGTAACAAAGACACACACTTACACCAAGTAACACAGACACACACTGACACCCAGTAACACAGACACACACTTACACCAAGTAACACAGACATACACTGACACCAAGTAACAAAGACATACACTGATACCCAGTAACACAGACACACACTTACACCAAGTAACACAGACATACACTTACACCAAGTAACAAAGACATACAATGATACCCAGGAACACAGACACACACTTACACCAAGAAACACAGACACACAATTACACCAAGTAACAAAGACATACACTTACACCAAGTAACACAGACATACACTGACACCAAGTAACAAAGACTTGCACTGATACCCAGTAACACAGACACACACTGACACCCAGTTCGAAACACACACTGACCCCCAATAACACAGACACAAACTGACCCCCAGTAACACAGACATACACTGACACCAAGTCACAAAGACACACACTGACACCCAGTAACAAAGACATACACTGACACCAAGTCACAAAGACATGCACTGATACACAGACACACACTTATACCAAGTAACACAGACATACTCTGACACCAAGTAACAAAGACATACACTGATACCCATTATCACAGACACACACTTACATCAAGTAACAAAGACATACACTGATACCCAGTAACACAGACACACACTTACACCAAGTAACAAAGGCATACACTGACACCCAGTAACAAAGACATACACTGACACCCAGTAACACAGACACACACTGACACCAAGTAACAAAGACATACACTGACACCAAGTGACAAAGACACACACTGACACCCAGTAACAAAGACATACACTGACACCAAGTCACAAAGACATACACTGATACCCAGGAACACAGACACACACTGACACCCAGTAACAAAGACATACACTGATACCAAGTCACAAAGACATACACTGATACCCAGTAACACAGAAACACACTGACACCCAGCAACAAAGACATACACTGATACCAAGTCACAAAGACATACACTGATACCCAGTAACACAGACACACACTGACACCCAGTAACAAAGACATACACTGATATCAAGTCACAAAGACATTCACTTACACCAATTAACAAAGACACACACTTACACCAAGTAACACAGACATACACTGACACCAAGTAACAAAGACAAACACCGACACCAAGTAACAAAGACAGACACTTACACCAAGTAACAAAGACACACACTTACACCAAGTAACACAGACATACAATCACACCAAGTAACAAAGACAGACACTGACACCAAGTAAAAAAGCCATACACTTACACCAAGTAACAAAGGCAGACAATTACACCAAGTAACAAAGACATACACTTACATCAAGTATTTTGACATACACTGGCACCAAGTAACAACGACATACTCTGATACCCAGTAACACAGACACACACTTACACCAAGTAACAAAGACATACACTGACACCAAGTCACAAAGACACACACTGACACCCAGGAACAAAGACATACACTGACACCAAGTCACAAAGACATACACTAATGCCCAGTAACACAGACACACACTTACACCAAGTAACACAGACATACACTGACACCAAGTAACAAAGACAGACACTGACACCAAGTAAAAAAGCCATACACTTACACCAAGTAACAAAGGCAGACAATTACACCAAGTAACAAAGACATACACTTACATCAAGTATTTTGACATACACTGGCACCAAGTAACAACGACATACTCTGATACCCAGTAACACAGACACACACATGCACCAAGTAACAAAGACATACACTGACACCAAGTCACAAAGCCACACACAGACACCCAGTAACAAAGACATACACTGACACCAAGTCACAAAGACATACACTGATACCCAGTAACACAGACACACATTTACACCAAGTAACACAGACATACACTGACACCAAGTAACAAAGACATGCACTGATACCCAGTAACACAGACACACACTTGCACCAAGTAACACAGACACACACTTACACCAAGTAACAAAGACATAGACAAACACCAAGTAACACAGACATACACTGACACCAAGTAACAAAGACATACAATTACACCAAGTAACAAAGACACACACTTGCACCAAGTAACACAGATATACACTGGCACCAAGTAACAAAGACATGCACTGTCACCCAGTAACACAGACACACACGGACACCAAGTAACAAAGACACACACTTACACCAAGTAACACAGACACACACTGACACCCAGTAACACAGACACACACTTACACCAAGTAACACAGACATACACTGACACCAAGTAACAAAGACATACACTGATACCCAGTAACACAGACACACACTTACACCAAGTAACACAGACATACACTTACACCAAGTAACAAAGACATACAATGATACCCAGGAACACAGACACACACTTACACCAAGAAACACAGACACACAATTACACCAAGTAACAAAGACATACACTTACACCAAGTAACACAGACATACACTGACACCAAGTAACAAAGACTTGCACTGATACCCAGTAACACAGACACACACTGACACCCAGTTCGAAACACACACTGACCCCCAATAACACAGACACAAACTGACCCCCAGTAACACAGACATACACTGACACCAAGTCACAAAGACACACACTGACACCCAGTAACAAAGACATACACTGACACCAAGTCACAAAGACATGCACTGATACACAGACACACACTTATACCAAGTAACACAGACATACTCTGACACCAAGTAACAAAGACATACACTGATACCCATTATCACAGACACACACTTACATCAAGTAACAAAGACATACACTGATACCCAGTAACACAGACACACACTTACACCAAGTAACAAAGGCATACACTGACACCCAGTAACAAAGACATACACTGACACCCAGTAACACAGACACACACTGACACCAAGTAACAAAGACATACACTGACACCAAGTGACAAAGACACACACTGACACCCAGTAACAAAGACATACACTGACACCAAGTCACAAAGACATACACTGATACCCAGGAACACAGACACACACTGACACCCAGTAACAAAGACATACACTGATACCAAGTCACAAAGACATACACTGATACCCAGTAACACAGAAACACACTGACACCCAGTAACAAAGACATACACTGATACCAAGTCACAAAGACATACACTGATACCCAGTAACACAGACACACACTGACACCCAGTAACAAAGACATACACTGATATCAAGTCACAAAGACATTCACTTACACCAATTAACAAAGACACACACTTACACCAAGTAACACAGACATACACTGACACCAAGTAACAAAGACAAACACCGACACCAAGTAACAAAGACAGACACTTACACCAAGTAACAAAGACACACACTTACACCAAGTAACACAGACATACAATCACACCAAGTAACAAAGACAGACACTGACACCAAGTAAAAAAGCCATACACTTACACCAAGTAACAAAGGCAGACAATTACACCAAGTAACAAAGACATACACTTACATCAAGTATTTTGACATACACTGGCACCAAGTAACAACGACATACTCTGATACCCAGTAACACAGACACACACTTACACCAAGTAACAAAGACATACACTGACACCAAGTCACAAAGACACACACTGACACCCAGGAACAAAGACATACACTGACACCAAGTCACAAAGACATACACTAATGCCCAGTAACACAGACACACACTTACACCAAATAACACAGACATACACTGACACCAAGTAACAAAGACATGCACTGATACCCAGTAACACAGACACACACTTGCACCAAGTAACAAAGACAGACACTGATAACCAGTAACACAGACACACACTTACACCAAGTAACAAAGACATACACTGACACCCAATAACAAAGACATACACTGACACCCAGTAACACAGACACACACGGACACTAAGTAACAAAGACACACACTTACACCAAGTAACACAGACACACACTGACACCCAGTAACACAGACACACACTTACACCAAGTAACACAGACATACACTGATACCAAGTAACAAAGACATACACTGATACCCAGTAACACAGACACACACTTACACCAACTAACACAGACATACACAGACACCAAGTAACAAAGACATACACTGATACCCAGTAACACAGACACACTCTTACACCAAGTAACACAGACATACACTGACACCAAGTAACAAAGACATACAATTGCAGCAAGTAACAAAGACGCACACTTACACCAAGTAACACAGACACACATTGACACCCAGTCACACAGACACACACTTACACCAAGTATCACAGACACACACTGACACCCAGTAACACAGACACACACTTACACCAAGCAACACAGACATGCACTGACAACAAGTAACAAAGACATACACTGATACCCAGTAACACAGACACACACTTACACCAAGTAACACAGACATACACTGACACCAAGTAGCAAAGACATACAATGATACCCAGGAACACAGACACACACTTTCACCAAGTAACACAGCACACACTTACAACAAGTAACAAAGACATACTCTTACACCAAGTAACACAGACATACACTGACACCAAGTAACAAGACATACATTAAACAAAGTAACAAAGACTCACACTTACACCAAGTAACAAAGACAGACACTGACACCAAGTAACAAAGACATACACTGATACCCAGGAACACAGACACACACTTGCACCAAGTAACACAGACACACACTGACACCCAGTAACACAGACACACACTTGCACCAAGTAACAAAGGCATACACTGACACCCAGTAACAAAGACATACATTGACACCCAGTAACACAGACACACACTGACACCAAGTAACAAAGACATACACTGACACCAAGTGACAAAGACACACTCTGACACCCAGTAACAAAGACATACACTGACACCAAGTCACAAAGACATACACTGATACCCAGGAACACAGACACACACTGACACCCAGTAACAAAGACATACACTGATACCAAGTCACAAAGACATACACTGATACCCAGTAACACAGAAACACACTGACACCCAGTAACAAAGACATACACTGATACCAAGTCACAAAGACATACACTGATACCCAGTAACACAGACACACACTGACACCCAGTAACAAAGACATACACTGATATCAAGTCACAAAGACATTCACTTACACCAATTAACAAAGACACACACTTACACCAAGTAACACAGACATACACTGACACCAAGTAACAAAGACAAACACCGACACCAAGTAACAAAGACATACACTTACACCAAGTAACAAAGACACACACTTACACCAAGTAACACAGACATACAATCACACCAAGTAACAAATACAGACACTGACACCAAGTAAAAAAGCCATACACTTACACCAAGTAACAAAGGCAGACAATTACACCAAGTAACAAAGACATACACTTACATCAAGTATTTTGACATACACTGGCACCAAGTAACAACGACATACTCTGATACCCAGTAACACAGACACACACTTACACCAAGTAACAAAGACATACACTGACACTAAGTCACAAAGACACACACTGACACCCAGTATAAAAGACATACACTGACACCAAGTCACAAAGACATAAACTAATGCCCAGTAACACAGACACACACTTACACCAAGTAACACAGACATACACTGACACCAAGTAACAAAGACATGCACTGATACCCAGTAACACAGACACACACTTGCACCAAGTAACAAAGACAGACACTGATAACCAGTAACACAGACACACACTTACACCAAGTAATAAAGACATACACTGACACCCAGTAACAAAGACATACACTGACACCCAGTAACACAGACACACACGGACACTAAGTAACAAAGACACACACTTACACCAAGTAACACAGACATACACTGACACCAAGTAACTAAGTCATGCACTGATACCCATTAACACAGACACACACTTGCACCAAGTAACAAAGACAGACACTGATAACCAGTAACAAAGACATACACTGACACCCAGTAACAACGACACACACGGACACCAAGTAACAAAGACACACACTTACACCAAGTAACACAGACACACACTGACACCCAGTAACACAGACACACACTTACACCAAGTAACACAGACATACACTGATACCAAGTAACAAAGACATACACTGATACCCAGTAACACAGACACACACTTACACCAACTAACACAGACATACACAGACACCAAGTAACAAAGACATACACTGATACCCAGTAACACAGACACACTCTTACACCAAGTAACACAGATATACACTGACACCAAGTAACAAAGACATACAATTGCACCAAGTAACAAAGACGCACACTTACACCAAGTAACACAGACACACATTGACACCCAGTAACACAGACACACACTTACACCAAGTATCACAGACACACACTGACACCCAGTAACACAGACAAACACTTACACCAAGCAACACAGACATGCACTGACAACAAGTAACAAAGACATACACTAATACCCAGTAACACAGACACACACTTACACCAAGTAACACAGACATACACTGACACCAAGTAGCAAAGACATACAATGATACCCAGGAACACAGACACACACTTTCACCAAGTAACACAGCACACACTTACAACAAGTAACAAAGACATATTCTTACACCAAGTAACACAGACATACACTGACACCAAGTAACAAGACATACATTAAACAAAGTAACAAAGACTCACACTTACACCAAGTAACAAAGACAGACACTGACACCAAGTAACAAAGACATACACTGATACCCAGGAACACAGACACACACTTGCACCAAGTAACACAGACACACACTGACACCCAGTAACACAGACACACACTTGCACCAAGTAACAAAGGCATACACTGACACCCAGTAACAAAGACATACATTGACACCCAGTAACACAGACGCACACCGACACCAAGTAACAAAGACATACACTGACACCAAGTGACAAAGACACACTCTGACACCCAGTAACAAAGACATACACTGACACCAAGTCACAAAGACATACACTGATACCCAGGAACACAGACACACACTGACACCCAGTAACAAAGACATACACTGATACCAAGTCACAAAGACATACACTGATACCCAGTAACACAGAAACACACTGACACCCAGTAACAAAGACATACACTGATACCAAGTCACAAAGACATACACTGATACCCAGTAACACAGACACACACTGACACCCAGTAACAAAGACATACACTGATATCAAGTCACAAAGACATTCACTTAGACCAATTAACAAAGACACACACTTACACCAAGCAACACAGACATACACTGACACCAAGTAACAAAGACAAACATCGACACCAAGTAACAAAGACATACACTTACACCAAGTAACAAAGACACACACTTACACCAAGTAACACAGACATACAATGACACCAAGTAACAAAGACAGACACTGACACCAAGTAAAAAAGACATACACTTACACCAAGTAACAAAGGCAGACAATTACACCAAGTAACAAAGACATACACTTACATCAAGTATTTTGACATACACTGGCACCAAGTAACAACGACATACTCTGATACCCAGTAACACAGACACACACTTACACCAAGTAACAAAGACATACACTGACACCATTTCACAAAGACACACACTGACAAGCAGTAACAAAGACATACACTGACACCAAGTCACAAAGACATACACTGATGCCCAGTAACACAGACACACACTTACACCAAGTAACACAGACATACACTGACACCAAGTAACAAAGTCATGCACTGATACCCATTAACACAGACACACACTTGCACCAAGTAACAAAGACAGACACTGATAACCAGTAACAAAGACATACACTGACACCCAGTAACAACGACACACACGGACACCAAGTAACAAAGACACACACTTACACCAAGTAACACAGACACACACTGACACCCTGTAACACAGACACACACTTACACCAAGTAACACAGACATACACTGATACCAAGTAACAAAGAAATACACTGATACCCAGTAACAAAGACATACACTGATACCCAGGAACACAGACACACACTTACACCAAGTAACACAGACACACACTGGCACCCAGTAACACAGACACACACTTACACCAAGTAACACAGACACACACTGGCACCCAGTAACACAGACACACACTTACACCAAGTAACACAGACATGCACTGACACCAAGTAACAAAGAAATACACTGATACCCAGTAACACAGACACACACTTACACAAAGTAACACAGACACACACTGACAACCAGCAACACAGACACAGACTTACACCAAGTAACACAGACATACACTGACACCAAGTAACTAAGACATACAATGATACCCAGGAACACAGACACACACTTACACAAAGTAACACAGACACACACTTACACCATGTAACAAAGACATACACTTACACCATGTAACACAGACATACACTGACACCAAGTAACAAAGACATACAATGATACCCAGTAACACAGACACACACTGACACACAGTTAGAAAAACACACTGACCCCCAGTAACACAGACACACACTGACCCCCAGGAACACAGACAAACACTGACACCAAGTCACAAAGACACACACTGACACCAAGTAACAAAGACATACACTGATGCACAGACACACAATAACACCAAGTAACACAGACATACACTGACACCAAGTAACACAGACATACACTTACACCAAGTAACAAAGACATACAATGATACCCAGGAACACAGACACACACTTTCACCATGTAACACAGACACACCCTTGCACCAAGTAACAAAGACAGACACTGACACCAAGTAACAAAGACATACACTGATACCCAGGAACACAGACACACACTTACACCAAGTAACACAGACACACACTGGCACCCAGTAACACAGACACACACTTACACCAAGTAACAAAGACATGCACTGACACCAAGTAACAAAGAAATACACTGATACCCAGTAACACAGACACACACTTACACCAAGTAACACAGACATACACTGACACCATGTAACAAAGACATACACTGATACCCAGGAACACAGACACACACTTACACCAAGTAACACAGACACACACTTACACCAAGTAACAAAGACATACACATACACCAAGTAACACAGACATACACTGACATCAAGTCACAAAGACATACAATTACACCAAGTAACAAAGAAACACACTTAAACCAAGTAACACAGATATACACTGGCACCAAGTAACAAAGACATGCACTGACACCCAGTAACACAATCACACACGGACACCAAGTAACAAAGACACACACTTACACCAATTAACACAGACACACACTGACAACCAGCAACACAGACACAGACTTACACCAAGTAAAACAGACATACACTGACACCAAGTAACAAAGACATACACTGATACCCAGTAACACAGACACACACTTACACCAAGTAACACAGACATACACTGACACCAAGTAACTAAGACATACAATGATACCCAGGAACACAGACACACACTTACACAAAGTAACACAGACACACACTTACACCATGTAACAAAGACATACACTTACACCATGTAAGACAGACATACACTGACACCAAGTAACAAAGACATACAATGATACCCAGTAACACAGACACACACTGACACACAGTTAGAAAAACACACTGACCCCCAGTAACACAGACACACACTGACCCCCAGTAACACAGACAAACACTGACACCAAGTCACAAAGACACACACTGACACCAAGTAACAAAGACATACACTGATGCACAGACACACAATAACACCAAGTAACACAGACATACACTGACACCAAGTAACACAGACATACACTTACACCAAGTAACAAAGACATACAATGATACCCAGGAACACAGACACACACTTACACCAATTAACACAGACACACACTTACATCAAGTAACAAAGACATACACTGACACCAAGTAACACAGACATACACTGACACCAAGTAACAAAGACATGCACTGATACCCAGTAACACAGACACACACTGACACCCAGTTAGAAACACACACTGACGCCCAGTAACACAGACACACACTGACCCCCAGTAACACAGACATACACTGACACCAAGTCACAAAGACACACACTGACACCCAGTAACAAAGACATACACTGACACCAAGTCACAAAGACATACACTGATACCCATTATCACAGACAGAAACTTACATCAAGTAACAAAGACATACACTGATACCCAGTAACACAGACACACACTTACACCAAGTAACAAAGACAGACACTGATACCCAGTAACACAGAGACACACTTGCACAAAGTAACAAAGGCATACACTGACACCCAGTAACAAAGACATACACTGACACCCAGTAACACAGACACACACTGACACCAAGTAACAAAGACATGCACTGACACCAAGTCACAAAGACACACACTGACACCCAGTAACAAAGACATACACTGACACCAAGTCACAAAGACAGACACTGATACCCAGGAACACAGACACACACTGACACCCATTAACAAAGACATACACTGATACCAAGTCACAAAGACATACACTGATACCCAGTAACAAAGACATACACTGATATCAAGTCACAAAGACATTCACTTACACCAATTAACAAAGACACACACTTACACCAAGTAACACAGACATACACTGACACCAAATAACAAAGACAAACACCGACACCAAGTAACAAAGACATACACTTACACCAAGTAACAAAGACACACACTTACACCAAGTAACACAGACATACAATGACACCAAGTAACAAAGACATACACTTACATCAAGTATTTTGACATACACTGGCACCAAGTAACAACGACATACTCTGATACCCAGTAACACAGACACACACTTACACCAAGTAACAAAGACATACACTGACACCAAGTCACAAAGACACACACTGACACCCAGTAACAAAGACATACACTGACACCAAGTCACAAAGACATACACTGATACCCAGTAACACAGACACACACTTACACCAAGTAACACAGACATACACTGACACCAAGTAACAAAGACATGCACTGATACCCAGTAACACAGACACACACTTCCACCAAGTAACAAAGACAGACACTGATAACCAGTAACACAGACACACACTGACACCAAGTAACAAAGACATACACTGACACCCAGTAACAAAGACATACACTGACACCCAGTAACACAGACACACACGGACACCAAGTAACAAAGACACACACTTACACCAAGTAACACAGACACACACTGACACCCAGGAACACAGACACACACTGACACCAAATAGCACAGACATACACTGACCCCAAGTAACAAAGACATACACTGATACCCAGGAACACAGACACACACTTACACCAAGTAACACAGACACACACTTACACCAAGTAACAAAGACATACACTTACACCAAGTAACACAGACATACACTGACACCAAGTAACAAAGACATACAATTGCCCCAAGTAACACAGACATACACTGACATCAAGTAACAAAGACATACAATTACACCAAGTAACAAAGAAACACACTTACACCAAGTAACACAGATATACACTGGCACCAAGTAACAAAGACATGCACTGACACCCAGTAACACAAGCACACACGGACACCAAGTAGCAAAGACACACACTTACACCAAGTAACACAGACACACACTGACAACCAGTAACACA
This sequence comes from Heterodontus francisci, assembly GCF_036365525.1. Lineage (NCBI taxonomy): Eukaryota > Metazoa > Chordata > Chondrichthyes > Heterodontiformes > Heterodontidae > Heterodontus > Heterodontus francisci. Next base: position 159,599 of record NC_090405.1, on the reverse strand, counting down.
GACACACACTTACACCAAGTAACACAGACATACACTGACACCAAGTAACAAAGACATCCACTGATACCCAGTAACACAGACACACACTTACACCAAGTAACACAGACATACACTGACACCAATTAACTAAAGACATACAATGATACCCAGGAACACAGACACACACTTACACAAAGTAACACAGACACACACTTACACCAAGTAACAAAGACATACACTTACACCATGTAACACAGACATACACTGACATCAAGTAACAAAGACATACAATTACACCAAGTAACAAAGAAACACACTTACACCAAGTAACACAGATATACACTGGCACCAAGTAACAAAGACATGCACTGACACCCAGTAACACAAGCACACACGGACACCAAGTAACAAAGACACACACTTACACCAAGTAACACAGACACACACTGACAACAAGTAACACAGACACACACTTACACCAAGTAACACAGACATACACTGACACCAAGTAACAAAGACATACACTGATACCCAGTAACACAGACACACACTTACACCAAGTAACACAGACATACACTGACACCAACTAACTAAGACATACAATAATACCCAGGAACACAGACACACACTTACACAAAGTAACACAGACACACACTTACACCAAGTAACAAAGACATTCACTTACACCATGTAACACAGACATACACTGACACCAAGTAACAAAGACATACACTGATACCCAGGAACACAGACACACACTGACACACAGTTAGAAAAACACACTGACCCCCAGTAACACAGACACACACTGAACCCCAGTAACACAGACAAACAGTGACACCAAGTCACAAAGACACACACTGACACCAAGTAACAAAGACATACACTGATACCCAGTAACACAGACACACACTTACACCAAGTAACACAGACATACACTGACACCAAATAACAAAGACAAACACCGACACCAAGTAACAAAGACATACACTTACACCAAGTAACAAAGACACACACTTACACCAAGTAACACAGACATACAATGACACCAAGTAACAAAGACATACACTTACATCAAGTATTTTGACATACACTGGCACCAAGTAACAACGACATACTCTGATACCCAGTAACACAGACACACACTTACACCAAGTAACAAAGACATACACTGACACCAAGTCACAAAGAAACACACTGACACCCAGTAACAAAGACATACACTGACACCAAGTCACAAAGACATACACTGATACCCAGTAACACAGACACACACTTACACCAAGTAACACAGACATACACTGACACCAAGTAACAAAGACATGCACTGATACCCAGTAACACAGACACACACTTCCACCAAGTAACAAAGACAGACACTGATAACCAGTAACACAGACACACACTTACACCAAGTAACACAGACATACACTGACACCAAGTAACAAAGACATGCACTGATACCCAGTAACACAGACACACACTTCCACCAAGTAACAAAGACAGACACTGATAACCAGTAACACAGACACACACTGACACCAAGTAACAAAGACATACACTGACACCCAGTAACAAAGACATACACTGACACCCAGTAACACAGACACACACGGACACCAAGTAACAAAGACACACACTTACACCAAGTAACACAGACACACACTGACACCCAGGAACACAGACACACACTGACACCAAATAGCACAGACATACACTGACCCCAAGTAACAAAGACATACACTGATACCCAGGAACACAGACACACACTTACACCAAGTAACACAGACACACACTTACACCAAGTAACAAAGACATACACTTACACCAAGTAACACAGACATACACTGACACCAAGTAACAAAGACATACAATTGCCCCAAGTAACACAGACATACACTGACATCAAGTAACAAAGACATACAATTACACCAAGTAACAAAGAAACACACTTACACCAAGTAACACAGATATACACTGGCACCAAGTAACAAAGACATGCACTGACACCCAGTAACACAAGCACACACGGACACCAAGTAGCAAAGACACACACTTACACCAAGTAACACAGACACACACTGACAACCAGTAACACAGACACACACTTACACCAAGTAACACAGACATACACTGACACCAAGTAACAAAGACATCCACTGATACCCAGTAACACAGACACACACTTACACCAAGTAACACAGACATACACTGACACCAATTAACTAAAGACATACAATGATACCCAGGAACACAGACACACACTTACACAAAGTAACACAGACACACACTTACACCAAGTAACAAAGACATACACTTACACCATGTAACACAGACATACACTGACATCAAGTAACAAAGACATACAATTACACCAAGTAACAAAGAAACACACTTACACCAAGTAACACAGATATACACTGGCACCAAGTAACAAAGACATGCACTGACACCCAGTAACACAAGCACACACGGACACCAAGTAACAAAGACACACACTTACACCAAGTAACACAGACACACACTGACAACAAGTAACACAGACACACACTTACACCAAGTAACACAGACATACACTGACACCAAGTAACAAAGACATACACTGATACCCAGTAACACAGACACACACTTACACCAAGTAACACAGACATACACTGACACCAACTAACTAAGACATACAATAATACCCAGGAACACAGACACACACTTACACAAAGTAACACAGACACACACTTACACCAAGTAACAAAGACATTCACTTACACCATGTAACACAGACATACACTGACACCAAGTAACAAAGACATACACTGATACCCAGGAACACAGACACACACTGACACACAGTTAGAAAAACACACTGACCCCCAGTAACACAGACACACACTGAACCCCAGTAACACAGACAAACAGTGACACCAAGTCACAAAGACACACACTGACACCAAGTAACAAAGACATACACTGATACCCAGTAACACAGACACACACTTACACCAAGTAACACAGACATACACTGACACCAAATAACAAAGACAAACACCGACACCAAGTAACAAAGACATACACTTACACCAAGTAACAAAGACACACACTTACACCAAGTAACACAGACATACAATGACACCAAGTAACAAAGACATACACTTACATCAAGTATTTTGACATACACTGGCACCAAGTAACAACGACATACTCTGATACCCAGTAACACAGACACACACTTACACCAAGTAACAAAGACATACACTGACACCAAGTCACAAAGAAACACACTGACACCCAGTAACAAAGACATACACTGACACCAAGTCACAAAGACATACACTGATACCCAGTAACACAGACACACACTTACACCAAGTAACACAGACATACACTGACACCAAGTAACAAAGACATGCACTGATACCCAGTAACACAGACACACACTTCCACCAAGTAACAAAGACAGACACTGATAACCAGTAACACAGACACACACTGACACCAAGTAACAAAGACATACACTGACACCCAGTAACAAAGACATACACTGACACCCAGTAACACAGACACACACGGACACCAAGTAACAAAGACACACACTTACACCAAGTAACACAGACACACACTGACACCCAGGAACACAGACACACACTGACACCAAATAGCACAGACATACACTGACCCCAAGTAACAAAGACATACACTGATACCCAGGAACACAGACACACACTTACACCAAGTAACACAGACACACACTTACACCAAGTAACAAAGACATACACTTACACCAAGTAACACAGACATACACTGACACCAAGTAACAAAGACATACAATTGCCCCAAGTAACACAGACATACACTGACATCAAGTAACAAAGACATACAATTACACCAAGTAACAAAGAAACACACTTACACCAAGTAACACAGATATACACTGGCACCAAGTAACAAAGACATGCACTGACACCCAGTAACACAAGCACACACGGACACCAAGTAGCAAAGACACACACTTACACCAAGTAACACAGACACACACTGACAACCAGTAACACAGACACACACTTACACCAAGTAACACAGACATACACTGACACCAAGTAACAAAGACATCCACTGATACCCAGTAACACAGACACACACTTACACCAAGTAACACAGACATACACTGACACCAATTAACTAAAGACATACAATGATACCCAGGAACACAGACACACACTTACACAAAGTAACACAGACACACACTTACACCAAGTAACAAAGACATACACTTACACCATGTAACACAGACATACACTGACATCAAGTAACAAAGACATACAATTACACCAAGTAACAAAGAAACACACTTACACCAAGTAACACAGATATACACTGGCACCAAGTAACAAAGACATGCACTGACACCCAGTAACACAAGCACACACGGACACCAAGTAACAAAGACACACACTTACACCAAGTAACACAGACACACACTGACAACAAGTAACACAGACACACACTTACACCAAGTAACACAGACATACACTGACACCAAGTAACAAAGACATACACTGATACCCAGTAACACAGACACACACTTACACCAAGTAACACAGACATACACTGACACCAACTAACTAAGACATACAATAATACCCAGGAACACAGACACACACTTACACAAAGTAACACAGACACACACTTACACCAAGTAACAAAGACATTCACTTACACCATGTAACACAGACATACACTGACACCAAGTAACAAAGACATACACTGATACCCAGGAACACAGACACACACTGACACACAGTTAGAAAAACACACTGACCCCCAGTAACACAGACACACACTGAACCCCAGTAACACAGACAAACAGTGACACCAAGTCACAAAGACACACACTGACACCAAGTAACAAAGACATACACTGATACCCAGTAACACAGACACACACTTACACCAAGTAACACAGACACACACTTACACCAAGTAACACAGACACAAACTTACACCAAGTAACAAAGACATACACTTACACCAAGTAACACAGACATACACTGACACCAAGTAACAAAGACATGCACTGATACCCAGTAACACAGACACACACTGACACCCAGTTAGAAACACACACTGACGCCCAGTAACACAGACACACACTGACCCCCAGTAACACAGACATACACTGACACCAAGTCACAAAGACACACACTGACACCCAGTAACAAAGACATACACTGACACCAAGTCACAAAGACATACACTGATACTCATTATCACAGACACAAACTTACATCAAGTAACAAAGACATACACTGATACCCAGTAACACAGACACACACTTACACCAAGTAACAAAGACATACACTGACACCCAGTAACACAGACACACACTGACACCAAGTAACAAAGACATGCACTGACACCAAGTCACAAAGACACACACTGACACCCAGTAATAAAGACATACACTGACACCAAGTCACAAAGACATACACTGATACCCAGGAACACAGACACACACTGACACCCATTAACAAAGACATACACTGATACCAAGTCACAAAGACATACACTGATACCCAGTAACACAGAAACACACTGACACCCAGTAACAAAGACATACACTGATACCAAGTCACAAAGACATACACTGATACCCAGTAACACAGACACACACTGACACCCAGTAACAAAGACATACACTGATATCAAGTCACAAAGACATTCACTTACACCAATTAACAAAGACACACACTTACACCAAGTAACACAGACATACACTGACACCAAATAACACAGACAAACACCGACACCAAGTAACAAAGACATACACTTACACCAAGTAACAAAGACACACACTTACACCAAGTAACACAGACATCCAATGACACCAAGTAACAAAGACAGACACTGACACCAAGTAACAAAGACATACACTTACACCAAGTAACAAAGACAGACAATTACACCAAGTAACAAAGACATACACTTACATCAAGTATTTTGACATACACTGGCACCAAGTAACAACGACATACTCTGATACCCAGTAACACAGACACACACTTACACCAAGTAGCAAAGACATACACTGACACCAAGTCACAAAGACACACACTGACACCCAGTAACACAGACACACACTTACACCAAGTAACAAAGACATACACTGACACCAAGTAACAAAGACATACACTTACACCAAGTAACAAAGACAGACAATTACATCAAGTAACAAAGACATACACTTACATCAAGTATTTTGACATACACTGGCACCAAGTAACAACGACATACTCTGATACCCAGTAACACAGACACACACTTACACCAAGTAACAAAGACATACACTGACACCCAGTAACACAGACACACACGGACACCAAGTAACAAAGACACACACTTACACCAAGTAACACAGACACACACTGACACCCAGGAACACAGACACACACTTACACCAAGTAACACAGACATACACTGACACCAAGTAACAAAGACATACATTGATACCCAGGAACACAGACACACACTTACACCAAGTAACACAGACACACAGTTACACCAAGTAACAAAGACATACACTTACACCAAGTAACACAGACATACACTGACACCAAGTAACAAAGACACACACTTACACCAAGTATCACAGACACACACTGACACCCTGTAACACAGACACACACTTACACCAAGCAACACAGACATGCACAGACACCAAGTAACAAAGACATACACTGATACCCAGTAACACAGACACACACTTACACCAAGTATCACAGACATACACTGACACCAAGTAACAAAGACATACAATGATACCCAGGAACACAGACACACACTTTCACCAAGTAACACAGACACACACTTACACCAAGTAACAAAGACATACACTTACACCAAGTAACACAGACATGCACTGACACCAAGTAACAAAGACATACATTAAACCAAGTAACAAAGATTCACACTTAGACCAAGTAACAAAGACAGACACTGACACCAAGTAACAAAGACATACACTGATACCCAGGAACACAGACACACACTTACACCAAGTAACACAGACACACACTGACACCCAGTAACACAGACACACACTTACACAAAGTAACACAGACATACACTGATACCAAGTCACAAAGACATACACTGATACCCAGGAACACAGACACACACTGACAGCCAGTAACAAAGACATACACTGATACCAAGTCACAAAGACATACACTGATACCCAGTAACACAGACACACACTTACACCAAGTAACACAGACATACACTGACACCAAGTAACAAAGACATACACTGATACCCAGTAACACAGACACACACTTACACAAAGTAACAAAGACAGACACTGATACCCAGTAACACAGACACACACTTACACCTAGTAACAAAGACATACACTGACACCCAGTAACAAAGACATACACTGACACCCAGTAACACAGACACACACGGACACCAACTAACAAAGACACACACTTACACCAAGTATCACAGACACAAACTGACACCCAGTAACACAGACACACACTTACACCAAGCAACACAGGCATACACTGACACCAAGTAACAAAGACATACACTGATACCCAGTAACACAGACACACACTTACACCAAGTGACACAGACATACACTGACACCAAGTAACAAAGACATACAATGATACCCAGGAACACAGACACACACTTACACCAAGTAAAATAGACAAACACTTACACCAAGTAACAAAGACATACACTGATACCCAGTAACACAGACACACACTTACACAAAGTAACAAAGACAGACACTGATACCCAGTAACACAGACACACACTTACACCTAGTAACAAAGACATACACTGACACCCAGTAACAAAGACATACACTGACACCCAGTAACACAGACACACACGGACACCAACTAACAAAGACACACACTTACACCAAGTATCACAGACTCACACTGACACCCAGTAACACAGACACACACTTACACCAAGCAACACAGGCATACACTGACACCAAGTAACAAAGACATACACTGATACCCAGTAACAAAGACACACACTTACACCAAGTGACACAGACATACACTGACACCAAGTAACAAAGACATACAATGATACCCAGGAACACAGACACACACTTACACCAAGTAAAATAGACAAACACTTACACCAAGTAACAAAGACATACACTTACACCAAGCAACATAGACATGCACTGACACCAAGTAACAAAGATATACACTGATACCCAGTAACACAGACACACACTTACACCAAGTAACACAGACATACACTGACACCAAGTAACAAAGACATACACTTACACCAAGTAACACAGACATACACTGACACCAAGTAACAAAGACATACAATGATACCCCGGAACACAGACACACACTTACACCAAGTAAAACAGACAAACACTTCCACCAAGTAACAAAGACATACACTTACACCAAGTAACACAGACATACACTGACACCAAGTAACAAAGACATACACTGATACCCAGTAACACAGACACACACTGACAACCAGTTAGAAACACACATTGACCCCCAGTAACACAGACACACACTGACCCCCAGTAACACAGACATACACTGACCCCAAGTAACAAAGACATACACTGACACCAAGTCACAAAGAAATACACTGATACACAGACACACAATAACACCAAGTAACACAGACATACACTGACACCAAGTAACAAAGACATACTCTGATACCCAGGAGCACAGACACACACTGACATCAAGTAACAAAGACATACACTGACACCAAGTCACAAAGACACACACTGACACCCAGTAACAAAGACATACACTGACACCAAGTCACAAAGACATACACTGCTACCCAGGAACACAGACACACACTGACACCCAGTAACAAAGACATACATGGATACAAAGTCACAAAGACATACACTGATACCCAGTAACACAGACACACACTGACACCAAGTAACAAAAACATGCACTGACACCAAGTAACAAAGACATACACTTACACCAAGTAACAAAGACAGACAATTACACCAAGTAACAAAGACATACACTACACCAAGTATTTTGACATACAATGACACCAAGTAACAAAGACATACACTGACACCCAGTAACACAGACACACACTTACAACAAGTAACAAAGACATACACTGACAACAAGTCAAAAAGACACACACTGACACCCAGTAACAAAGACATACACTGACACCAAGTCACAAAGACATACACTGCTACCCAGTAACACAGACACACACTTACACCAAGTAACACAGACATACACTGACGCCAAGTAACAAAGACATACACTGATACCCAGTAACACAGAAACACACTTACACCGTAACAAAGACAGACACTGATACCCAGTAACACAGACACACACTTACACCAAGTAACAAAGACATACACTGACACCCAGTAACAAAGACATACACTGACACCCAGTAACACAGACACACACGGACACCAAGTAACAAAGACACACACTTTCACCAAGTAACACAGACACACACTGACACCCAGTAACACAGACACACACTTACTCAAAGTAACACAGACATACACTGACACAAAGTAACAAAGACATACACAGATACCCAGTAACACAGACACACATGGACACCAAGTAACAAAGACACACACTTACACCAAGTAACACAGACACACACTGACACCCAGTAACACAGACACACAATTACACCAAGTAACACAGACATACAATTACACCAAGTAACAAAGACACACACTTACACCAAGTAACAAAGACATACACTGACACCCAGTCACAAAGACATACACTGACACCAAGTCACAAAGACATACACTGATACCCAGTAACACAGACACACACTGACACCAAGTTACAAAGACATGCACTGACACCAAGTAACAAAGACATATACTTACACCAAGTAACAAAGACAGACAATTACACCAAGTAACAAAGACATACACTACACCAAGTATTTTGACATACACTGACACCAAGTAACAAAGACATACACTGATACCCAGTAACACAGACGCACACTTACACCAAGTAACAAAGACATACACTGACAGCAAGTCACAAAGACACACACTGGCACCCAGTAACAAAGACATACTCTGACACCAAGTCACAAAGACATACACTGATACCCAGGAACACAGACACACACTGACACCCAGTAACAAAGACATACACTGATACCAAGTCACAAAGTTATACACTGATACCCAGTAACACAGACACACACTGACACCCAGTAACAAAGACATACACTGATACCAAGTCACAAAGACATACACTGATACCCAGTAACACAGACACACACTGACACCCAGTAACAAAGACATACACTGATACCAAGTCACAAAGACATACACTGATACCCAGTAACAGAGACACACACTGACACCAAGTAACAAAGACATACACAGACACCAAGTAACAAAGACATACACTTACACCAAGTAAAAAAGACACACACTGACACCAAGTAACACAGACATACACTGACACCAAGTAACAAAGACATACACTGACACCAAGTTACAAATACATACACTTACACCAAGTAACAAAGACAGACAATTACACCAAGTAACAAAGACATACACTTCCACCAAGTATTTTGACATTCCCTGACACCAAGTAACAAAGACATACACTGACACCCAGTAACACAGACACACACTTGAACCAAGTAACAAAGACATACACTGACACCCAGTAACAAAGACATACACTGACACCCAGTAACACAGACACACAAGGACACCAAGTAACAAAGACACACACTTCCACCAAGTATCACAGACACACACTGACACCCAGTAACACAGACACACACTTACACCAAGCAACACAGACATACACTGACACCAAGTAACACAGACATACACTGACACCAAGTAACAAAGACATACACTTACACCAAGTAACACAGACATACACTGACACCAAGTCACAAAGACACACACTGACACCCAGTAACAAAGACATACACTGATACCAAGTCACAAAGACATACACTGATACCCAGTAACACAGACAGACACTTACACCAAGTAACACAGACATACACTGACACCAAGTAACAAAGACAGACACTGATACCCAGTAACACAGAAACACACTTACACAAAGTAACAAAGACAGACACTGATACCCAGTAACACAGCCACACACTTACACCTAGTAACAAAGACATACACTGACACCCAGTAACAAAGACATACACTGACACCCAGTAACACAGACACACACGGACACCAACTAACAATGACACACACTTACAACAAGTATCACAGACACACACTGACACCCAGTAACACAGACACACACTTACACCAAGCAACACAGGCATACACTGACACCAAGTAAGAAAGACTTACACTGATACCCAGTAACACAGACACACACGGACACCAACTAACAATAACACACACTTCCACCAAGTATCACAGGCACACACTGACACCCAGTAACACAGACACACACTTACACCAAGCAACACAGGCATACACTGACACCAAGTAACAAAGACATACACTTACACCAAGTAACACAGACATACACTGACTCCAAGTAACAAAAACATACACTTACACCAAGTAACACAGACATCCACTGACACCAAGTAACAAAGACATACAACAATACCCAGGAACACAGACACACACTTACACCAAGTAAAACAGACAAACACTTACACCAAGTAACAAAGACATACACTTACACCAAGCAACATAGACATACACTGACACCAAGTAACAAAGACATACACTGATACCCAGTAACACAGACACACACTTACACCAAATAACACAGACATACACTGACACCAAGTAACAAAGACATACACTTACACCAAGTAACACAGACATACACTGACACCAAGTAACAAAGACATACAATGTTACCCAGGAACACAGACACACACTTACACCAAGTAAAACAGACAAACACTTACACCAAGTAACAAAGACATACACTTACACCAAGTAACACAGACATACACTGACACCAAGTAACAAAGACATACACTGATACCCAGTAACACAGAAACACACTGACAACCAGTTAGAAACACACATTGACCCCCAGTAACACAGACACACACTGACCCCCAGTAACACAGACATACACTGACCCCAAGTCACAAAGACACACACTGACACCAAGTAACAAAGACATACACTGACACCAAGTCACAAAGACATACACTGATACACAGACACACAATAACACCAAGTAACACAGACATACACTGACACCAAGTAACAAAGACATACACTGATACCCAGGAGCACAGACACACACTGACATCAAGTAACAAAGACATACACTGACACCAAGTCACAAAGACACACACTGACACCCAGTAACAAAGACATACACTGACACCAAGTCACAAAGACAAACACTGACACCCAGTAACAACGACATACACTGACACCAAGTCACAAAGACATACACTGCTACCCAGGAACACAGACACACACTGACACCCAGTAACAAAGACATACAATGATACCAAGTCACAAAGACATGCACTGACACCAAGTAACAAAGACATACACTTACACCAAGTAACAAAGACAGACAATTACACCAAGTAACAAAGACATACACTACACCAAGTATTTTGACATACACTGACACCAAGTAACAAAGACATACACTGACACCCAGTAACACAGACACACACTTACACCAAGTCACAAAGACACACACTGACAACCAGTAACAAAGACATACACTGACATCAAGTCACAAAGACATACACTGCTACCCAGTAACACAGACACACACTTACACCAAGTAACACAGACATACACTGACGCCAAGTAACAAAGACATACACTGATACCCAGTAACACAGACACACACTTGCACCGTAACAAAGACAGACACTGATACCCAGTAACACAGACACACACATACACCAAGTAACAAAGACATACACTGACACCCAGTAACAAAGTCATACACTGACACCCAGTAACACAGACACACACGGACACCAAGTAACAAAGACACACACATTCACCAAGTAACACAGACACACACTGACACCCAGTAACACAGACAAACACTTACACAAAGTAACACAGACATACACTGACACAAAGTAACAAAGACATACACTGATACCCAGTAACACAGACACACACGGACACCAAGTAACAAAGAGACACACTTACACCAAGTAACACAGACACACACTGACACCCAGTAACACAGACACACAATTACACCAAGTAACACAGACATACAATTACACCAAGTAACAAAGACACACACTTACACCAAGTAACATAGACACACACTGACACCCAGTAACAAAGACATACACTTACACCAAGTCACAAAGACATACACTGATACCAAGTCACAAAGACATACACTGATACCCAGTAACACAGACACACAATGACACCAAGTAACAAAGACATACCCTGACAGCAAGTATCAAAGACATACACTTACTCCAAGTAACAAAGACAGACAATTACACCAAGTAACAAAGACATACACTTACACCATGTATTTTGACATACACTGACACCAAGTATCAAAGACATACACTGATACCCAGTAACACAGACACACACTTACACCAAGTAACAAAGACATACACTGACACAGAGTCACAAAGACACACACTGACACCCAGTAACAAAGACATACAGTGACACCAAGTCACAAAGACATACACCGATACCCAGTAACACAGACACACACTTACACCAAGTAACAAAGACATACACTGACACCCAGTAACACAGACACACACTTACACCAAGTAACAAAGACATACACTGACACCCAGTAACAAAGACATACACTGACACCCAGTAACACAAACACACACGGACACCAAGTAACAAAGACACAGACTTACACCAAGTAACACAGACACACACTGACACCCAGTAACACAGACACACACTTACAACATGTAACACAGACATACACTGACACCAAGTCACAAAGACACTCACTGACACCCAGTAACAAAGACACACTCTGACACCAAGTCACAAAGACATACACTGATACCCAGGAACACAGACACACACTGACACCCAGTAACAATGACATACACTGATACCAAGTCACAAAGACATACACTGATACCCAGTAACACAGACACACACTGACACCCAGTAACAAAGTCATACACAGATACCAAGTCACAAAGACATACACTGATACCCAGTAACACAGACACACACTTACACCAAGTAACAAAGACATACACTGACACCAAGTCACAAAGACATACAATGATACCCAGTAACACAGACACACACTGACACCAAGTAACAAAGACATACCCTGACACCAAGTAACACAGACACACACTGACACCCAGGAACACAAACAAACACACTTTGACACCCAGTCACACAGAGAAACACTGATACACAGTAACAAAGAGATGCACTGACACCAAGTAACACGGACACACACTGACACCCAGTAAAAAAGACGTACACTGACACCAAGTCACAAAGACATACACTGATACGAAGTCACAAAGACATACACTGATGCCCAGGAACAAAGACAGACAATTACACCAAGTAACAAAGACATACACTTACAACAAGTATTTTGACATACACTGACACCAAGTAACAAAGACATACACTGATACCCAGTAACGCAGACACAAACTTACACCCAGTAAAAAAGAAATACACTGACACCAAGTCACAAAGACATACACTGATACCATGTCACAAAGACATACACTGATGCCCAGTAACACAGACACACACTGACACCAAGTAACAAAGACATACACTGACACCAAGTAACAAAGACATACACTTACACCAAGTATTTTGACACAAACTGACACCCAGTAACTCAAACAAACACACACTGACACCCAGTAACACAAAGAAATACTGATACACAGTAACAAAGACATACACAGACACCAAGTAACACAAACACACACTGACATCAAGTCACAAAGACATACACTGATGCCCAGTAACAAAGACACACACTTACACCAAGTAACACAGACATACACTGACACCAAGTAACAAATACAGACAATTACACCAAGTAACAAAGACATACACTTACACCAAGTATTTTGACATACACTGACACCAAGTAACGCAGACACACACTTACACCCAGTAAAAATGACATACACTGACACCAAGTAACAAAGACAAGCACTGATACCCAGTAACACAGACACACACTTACACCAAGTAAAAAAGACAGACACTGATACCCAGTAACAAATACACACACTTACACCAAGTAACACAGACATACACTGACACCAAGTATCAAAGACATACACTGATACCTATTAACACAGATACACACTTACACCAAGTAACAAAGACATACACTGACACCAAGTAACAAAGACGTACACTGACACCAAGTAACAAAGGCATACACTGATACCCATTAACACAGACACACACATACCCCAATTAACACAGACACACACAGACACCATGTAACAAAGACATACACTGATACCCAGTAACACAGACACACACTTCCACCAATTAACACAGACACACACAGACACCAAGTAACAAAGACATACACTGATACCCAGTAACACAGACACACACTTACACCAAGTAACAAAGACATACACAGACACCAAGTAACACAGACATACGCTGACACCAAGTAACAAAGACATCCACTTACACCAAGTAACAAACACATACATTGATACCCAGTAACAAAGACATACACTGATACTAAGTAACACAAACACACACTTACACCAAGTAACAAAGACATACACTGATACCCAGTAACACAGACACACACTGACACCCAGTAACAAAGACAATCACTGACACCAAGTCACAAAGACATACACTGACACCAGGTAACACAGACATACACTGATACCCAGTAACACAGACACAGACTTACACCAAGTAACAAAGACAGACACTGATACCCAATAACACAGACACAACCTTAAACGAAGTCACAAAGACATACACTGACACCCAGTAACAAATACATACACTGATACCCAGTAACACAGACAAGCACTGACACCCAGTAACAAAGACATACACTGACACCAAGTCACAAAGACATACACTGACACCAAGTAACAAAGAAATACACTGACACCAAGTAACAAAGACATACACTGATACCCAGTAACACAGACACACACTTACACCAAGTAACAAAGACATACACTGACACCCAGTAACGCAGACACACACATACACTAAGTAATAAAGACATACACTGACACAAAGTAACAAAGACATACACTGATGCCCAGGAAAACAGACACAAACTTACACCCAGTAAAAAAGAAATACACTGACACCAAGTCACAAAGACATACACTGATACCAAGTCACAAAGACATACACTGATGCCCAGTAACACAGACACAAACTGACACCAAGTAACAAAGACATACACTGACACCAAGTAACAAAGACATGCACTTACACCAAGTTACAAAGACAAACACTTACCCCAAGTAACACAGACATACACTGACACCAAGTAACAAAGACATACAATTACACCAAGTAACAAATACATACACTTACACTAAGTATTTTGACATACACTGACACCAAGTAACAAAGACATACACTGATACCAAGTAACACAGACACACACTTACACCAAGTAATAAAGACATACACTGTCACCCAGTAACACAGACGCAGACGGACACCAAGTAACAAAGACACACACTTACACCAAGTTACACAGACACACACTGAGACCCAGTAACACAAACAAACACACTGACACCAAGTAACACAGACATACACTGACACCAAGTAACAAAGACATACACTTACACCAAGTAACACAGACACACACTGACACCCAGTAACACAGACACACAATTACACCAAGCAACACAGACATACACTGACACCCAGTAACACACACACACACGGACACCAAGTAACAAAGACATACACTTACACCAAGTAACACAGACACACACTGACACCCAGTAACACAGACACACAATTACACCAAGCAACACAGACATACACTGACACCAAGTAACAAAGACATACACTGATACCCAGTAACACAGGCACACACTGGGGAGGGGTGGGGGGGCACATTTGCGCAGTGTTTAGCACCGCAGCCTCACAGCTCCAGGGACCCGGGTTCTATTCTGGGTACAGCCTGTGTGGAGTTTGCAAGTTCTCCCTGTGTCTGCGTGGGTTTCCTTTGGTGCTCCGGCTTCCTCCCACATGCCAAAGACTTGCCGGTTGATCGGTTAATTGGCCATCATAAATTGCCCCTAGTATAGGTAGGTGGTAGGGAAATATATTGGGATAGGTGGGGATGTGATAGGAATACGGGATTAGTGTCGGATTAGTAGAAATGGGTTGTTGATGGTTTGCACAGACTCGGTGGGCCGAAGGGCCTGTTTAAGTGCTGTATCTCTAAACTAAACTACATACTGACACCTCGTGTCACAGACACACACTGACACCCAGGAACACAAACAAACACACTTTGACACCCAGTCACACAGAGAAACACTGATACACAGTAACAAAGAGATGCATTGACACCAAGTAACACGGACACACACTGACACCCAGTAAAAAAGACGTACACTGACACCAAGTCACAAAGACATACACTGATACGAAGTCACAAAGACATACACTGATGCCCAGGAACAAAGACAGACAATTACACCAAGTAACAAAGACATACACTTACAACAAGTATTTTGACATACACTGACACCAAGTAACAAAGACATACACTGATACCCAGTAACGCAGACACAAACTTACACCCAGTAAAAAAGAAATACACTGACACCAAGTCACAAAGACATACACTGATACCATGTCACAAAGACATACACTGATGCCCAGTAACACAGACACACACTGACACCAAGTAACAAAGACATACACTGACACCAAGTAACAAAGACATACACTTACACCAAGTATTTTGACACAAACTGACACCCAGTAACTCAAACAAACACACACTGACACCCAGTAACACAAAGAAATACTGATACACAGTAACAAAGACATGCACAGACACCAAGTAACACAAACACACACTGACATCAAGTCACAAAGACATACACTGATGCCCAGTAACAAAGACACACACTTACACCAAGTAACACAGACATACACTGACACCAAGTAACAAAGACAGACAATTACACCAAGTAACAAAGACATACACTTACACCAAGTATTTTGACATACACTGACACCAAGTAACGCAGACACACACTTACACCCAGTAAAAATGACATACACTGACACCAAGTAACAAAGACAAGCACTGATACCCAGTAACACAGACACACACTTACACCAAGTAAAAAAGACAGACACTGATACCCAGTAACAAAGACACACACTTACACCAAGTAACACAGACATACACTGACACCAAGTAACAAAGACATACACTGATACCTATTAACACAGATACACAATTACACCAAGTAACAAAGACATACACTGACACCAAGTAACAAAGACGTACACTGACACCAAGTAACAAAGGCATACACTGATACCCATTAACACAGACACACACATACCCCAATTAACACAGACACACACTGACACCCAGTAAAAAAGATATACACTGACACCAAGTCACAAAGACGCACACTTACACCAACTAACACAGACATACAAAGACACCAAGTAACAAAGACAGACAATTGCACCAAGTAACAAAGGCATACACTTACACCAAGTATTTTGACATGCACTGACACCAAGTAACAAAGACATACACTGATACCCAGTAACACAGACACACACTTACACCAAGTAACAAAGACATACACTGACTCCAAGTCACAAAGACACACACTGACACCCAGTAACAAAGACATACACTGACACCAAGTCACAAAGACATACACTGATACCCAGGAACACAGACACACACTTACACCAAGTAACACAGACATACACTGACATCAAGTAACTAAGACATGCACTGATACCCAGTAACACAGACACACACTTGCATCAAGTAACAAAGACACACACTGGCACCAAGTCACAAATACACACAATGACACCCAGTAACAAAGACATACACTGACACCAAGTCACAAAGACATGCACTGATACCCAGTATCACAGACACACACTTACACCAAGTAACAACGACATACACTTACACCAAGTCACAAAGACACACACTGACACCCAGTAACAAAGACATACACTGACACCAAGTCACAAAGACATACACTGATACCCAGGAACACAGACACACACTGACACCCAGTAACAAAGACATACACTGATACCAAGTCACAAAGACATACACTGATACCCAGTAACACAGACACACTCTGACACCCAGTAACAAAGACATACACTGATACCAAGTCACAAAGACATACACTGATACCCAGGAACAAAGACAAACACTGACACCAAGTAACAAAGACATACATTGAAACCAAGTAACAAAGACATACACTTACACCAAGTAACAACGACAGACAATTAGACCAAGTAACAAGGACATACACTTACACCAAGTATTTTGACATACTCTGACACCAAGTAACAAAGACATACACTGATACCCAGTAACACAGACACACACTTACATCAAGTAACAAAGACATACACTGACTCCAAGTCACAAAGACACACACTGACACCCAGTAACAAAGACATACACTGACACCAAGTCACAAAGACATACACTGATACCCAGGAACACAGACACACACTTACACCAAGTAACACAGACATACACTGACATCAAGTAACAAAGACATGCACTGATACCCAGTAACACAGACACACACTTGCATCAAGAAACAAAGACACACACTGGCACCAAGTCACAAATACACACAATGACACCCAGTAACAAAGACATACACTGACACCAAGTCACAAAGACATGCACTGATACCCAGTATCACAGACACACACTTACACCAAGTAACAACGACATACACTTACACCAAGTCACAAAGACACACACTGACACCCAGTAACAAAGACATACACTGACACCAAGTCACAAAGGCATACACTGATACCCAGGAACACAGACACAAACTGACACCCAGTAACAAAGACATACACTGATACCAAGTCACAAAGACATACACTGATACCCAGTAACACAGACACACTCTGACACCCAGTAACAAAGACATACAAAGATACCAAGTCACAAAGACATACACTGATACACAGGAACACAGACACACACTGACACCAAGTAACAAAGACATACACTGAAACCAAGTAACAAAGACATACACTTACACCAAGTAACAAAGACAGACAATTAGACCAAGTAACAAGGACATACACTTACACCAAGTATTTTGACATACACTGACACCAAGTAACAAAGACATACACTGATACCCAGTAACACAGACACACACTTACATCAAGTAACCAAGACATACACTGATACCCAGTAACAGAGAGACACACTTACACCAAGTCACACAGACATACACTGACACAAAGTAACAAAGACATGCACTGACACCCAGTAACACAGACACACACTTACACCAATTAACAAAGACACACTCTTACACCAAGTAACACAGACATACACTGACACAAAGTAACAAAGACAGACAATTACACCAAGTAACAAAGACATACACTTACACCAAGTATTTTGACATACACTGACACCAAGTCACAAAGACACACAATGACACCCAGTAACAAAGACATACACTGACACCAAGTCACAAAGACAGACACTGATACCCAGTAACACAGACACACACTTACACCAAGTAACACAGACATACAGTGAGACCAAGTAACAAAGACATGCACTGTTACCCAGTAACACAGCCACATACTTACACCAAGTAACAAAGACTTACACTGACACCCAGTAACAAAGACATACACTGACACCCAGTAACACAGACACACACGGACACCAAGTAACAAAGACACACACTTACACCAAGTAACACAGACATACACTGACACCAAGTATCAATGACGTACATTGATACCCAGAAACACAGACACACACTTACACCAAGTAACAAAGACAGACACTGAAACCCAGTAACACAGACATACACTTACACCAAGTAACAAAGACATACACTGACACCCAGTAACAAAGACATACACTGACACCCAGTAACACAGACACACACTGACACCCAGTAACAAAGACACAGACTTACACCAAGTAACACAGACATACACTGACACCCAGTAACACAGACACACACTTACACCAAGTAACACAGACATACAGTGAGACCAAGTAACAAAGACATGCACTGATACCCAGTAACACAGACACACACTTACACCAAGTAACAAAGACATGCACTGACACCAAGTTACAAAGACATACACTGATAACCAGTAACACAGACACACACTTACACCAAGTAACACAGACATACACGGACACCAAGTTACAAAGACATACACTGATACCCAGGAACACAGACACACACTTACACCAAGTAACACAGACACACACTTACACCATGTAACAAAGACATGCACTTACACCAAGTAACACACACATACACTGACACCAAGTAACAAAGACATACAATTACATGAAGTAACAAAGACACACACTTACACCAAATAACAAAGAAAGACACTGATACCCAGTAGCACAGACACACAATTACACCAAGTAACAAAGACATACACTGACACCAAGTAACACATACAAGCACACACTGACACCCAGTAACACAGAGAAACACTAATAAACAGGAACAAAGACATACACTGACACCAAGTCACAAAGACATACACTGATACCAAGTCACAAAGACATACACTGATGCCCAGTAACACAGACACACACTGACACCAAGTAACAAAGACATACACTGACACCAAGTAACAAAGACATAAACTTACACCAAGTAACAAAGACACACACTTCCACCAAGTAACACAGACATACACAGACACCAAGTAACAAAGACAGACAATTACACCCAGTAACAAAGACATACACTGACACCAATTCAAAAAGACATACACTGATACCCAGTAACACAGACACACACTTACACCAAGTAACAAAGACACACATTTACACCAAGTAACACAGACATACACTGACACCAAGTAACAAAGACAGAGAATTACACCAAGTAATAAAGACATATTTCTTTCTTTTGGGCCTCCTTATCTCGAGAGACAATGGATACGCGCCTGGAGGTGGTCAGTGGTTTGTGAAGCAGCGCCTGGAGTGGCTATAAAGGCCAATTCTGGAGTGACAGGCTCTTCCACAGGTGCTGCAGAGAAATTTGTTTGTTGGGGCTGTTGCACAGTTGGCTCTCCCCTTGCGCCTCTGTCTTTTTTCCTGCCAACTACTAAGTCTCTTCGACTCGCCACAATTTAGCCCTGTCTTTATGGCTGCCCGCCAGCTCTGGCGAATGCTGGCAACTGACTCCCACGACTTGTGATCAATGTCACACGATTTCATGTCGCGTTTGCAGACGTCTTTATAACGGAGACATGGACGGCCGGTGGGTCTGATACCAGTGGCGAGCTCGCTGTACAATGTGTCTTTGGGGATCCTGCCATCTTCCATGCGGCTCACATAGCCAAGCCATCTCAAGCGCCGCTTACTCAGTAGTGTGTATAAGCTGGGGATGTTGGCCGCTTCAAGGACTTCTGTGTTGGAGATATAGTCCTGCCACCTGATGCCAAGTATTCTCCGAAGGCAGCGAAGATGGAATGAATTGAGACGTCGCTCTTGGCTGGCATACGTTGTCCAGGCCTCGCTGCCGTAGAGCAAGGTACTGAGGAAACAGGCCTGATACACTCGGACTTTTGTGTTCCGTGTCAGTGCGCCATTTTCCCACACTCTCTTGGCCAGTCTGAACATAGCAGTGGAAGCCTTACCCATGCGCTTGTTGATTTCTGCATCTAGAGACAGGTTACTGGTGATAGTTGAGCCTAGGTAGGTGAACTCTTGAACCACTACCAGAGCGTGGTCGCCAATATTGATGGATGGAGCATTTCTGACATCCTACCCCATGATGTTCTTTTTTTTGAGGCTGATGGTTAGGCCAAATTCATTGCAGGCAGACGCAAACCTGTCGATGAGACTCTGCAGGCATTCTTCAGTGTGAGATGTTAAAGCAGCATCGTCAGCAAAGAGGAGTTCTCTGATGAGGACTTTCCGTACTTTGGACTTCGCTCTTAGACGGGCAAGGTTGAACAACCTTCCCCCTGATCTTGTGTGGAGGAAAATTCCTTCTTCAGAGGATTTGAACGCATGTGAAAGCAGCAGGGAGAAGAAAATCCCAAAAAGTGTGGGTGCGAGAACACAGCCCTGTTTCACACCACTCAGGATAGGAAAGGGCTCAGTGTATGTCTTTGTTACTTGGGGTCAGTGTGTGTCTTATTTACTTGCTGTAAGTGTGTGTCTGTGTTACTGGGTATCAGTGTATGTCTTTGTTACATGGTGTCAGTGCATGTCTTTGTTGCTTGGTGTCTGTGCATGTCTGTGTTAATTGGTGTAAGTGTCTGTCTTTGTTACTTGGTGTCAGTGTATGTCTTGTTTACTCTGATACCAAGTAACAAAGACATACACTGACACTCAGTAATAAAGACATACTCTGACACCCAGTAACACAGACACACACTTACACCAAGTAACAAAGACACACACTGACACCCAGTAACAAATACATACACTTACACCCAGTAACACAGACATACACTGACACCAAGTAACAAAGACAGACACTGACGCCCAGTAACAAAGACATACACTGACACCCAAAGACACAGACACACACTTACACCAAGTAACAAAGACAGACACTGAAACCCAGTAACACAGACACACACTTAAACCAAGTAACAAAGACATACACTGCGACCCAGTAACACAGACACACAATTGCACCAAGTAACACAGACATACACTGACACCCAGTAACAAAGACATACACTGACACCCAGTAACACAGACACACACTTGCAACAAGTAACACAGACAGACACTGACACCCAGTAACACAGACACACACTTACACCAAGTAACAAAGAGATACACTGACATCCAGTAACACAGAGACACACTTACACCAGGTAACAAAGACATACACTGACACCCAGTAACACAGACACACACTGACACCAAGTAGAAAAGACACGCACTGACACCAAGTAACAAAGACGTACACTGACAACCAGTAACAAAGACATACACTTACACCCAGTAACACAGACATACACTTTCACCCAGTAACATAGACACACACTGACACCAAGTAACAAAGACATGCACTGACACCAAATAACAAAGACATACACTTACACCAAGTAACACAGACATACACTGACACCAAATAACAAAGACATACACTTACACCAAGTAACACAGACATACACTGACACCCAGTAACCCAGACGCACACATCCACCAAGTAACAAAGACACACACTGACACCAAGTAACAAAGACATACACTTTCACCCAGTAACATAGACACACACTGACACCAAGTAACAAAGACATGCACTGACACCAAATAACAAAGACATACACTTACACCAAGTAACACAGACATACACTGACACCCAGTAACACAGACACACACTTACACCAAGTAACAAAGACACACACTGACACCGAGTAACAAAGACATACACTGACACCCAGTAACAAAGACAAACACTGACGCCAAGTAACAAAGGCACACACTTACACCAAGTAACAAAGACGTACACTGACAACCAGTAACAAAGACATACACTTACACCCAGTAACACAGACATACACTTTCACCCAGTAACATAGACACACACTGACACCAAGTAACAAAGACATGCACTGACACCAAATAACAAAGACATACACTTACACCAAGTAACACAGACATACACTGACACCAAATAACAAAGACATACACTTACACCAAGTAACACAGACATACACTGACACCCAGTAACCCAGACGCACACATCCACCAAGTAACAAAGACACACACTGACACCAAGTAACAAAGACATACACTTTCACCCAGTAACATAGACACACACTGACACCAAGTAACAAAGACATGCACTGACACCAAATAACAAAGACATACACTTACACCAAGTAACACAGACATACACTGACACCCAGTAACACAGACACACACTTACACCAAGTAACAAAGACACACACTGACACCGAGTAACAAAGACATACACTGACACCCAGTAACAAAGACAAACACTGACGCCAAGTAACAAAGGCACACACTTACACCAAGTAACAAAGACAGACACTGACACCAAGTAACAAAGACATACACTGACACACAGTAACAAAGACATACACTGACACCCAGTGACACAGACACACACTTGCACCAAGTAACAAAGACAGACACTGACACCCAGTAACACAGACACACACTTAAACCAAGTAACAAAGACATACACTGACACCCAGTAACACAGACACACAATTGCACCAAGTAACACAGACATACACTGACACCCAGTAACAAAGACATACACTGACACCCAGTAACACAGACACACACTTGCAACATGTAACACAGACAGACACTGACACCCAGTAACACAGACACACACTTACACCAAGTAACAAAGAGATACACTGACATCCAGTAACACAGACACACACTTACACCAAGTAACAAAGACATACACTGACAACCAGTAACACAGACACACACTTACATCAAGTAACAAAGACATACACTGTTACCCAGTAACATAGACACACACTGACACCAAGTGACAAAGACATGCACTGACACCAAATAACAAAGACATACACTTACACCAACTAACACAGACATACACTGACACCCAGTAACACAGACACACAATTGCAACAAGTTACACAGACATACACTGACACCCAGTAACAAAGACATACACTGACACCCAGTAACACAGACACACACTTGCAACAAGTAACACAGACAGACACTGACACCCAGTAACACAGACACACACTTACACCAAGTAACAAAGAGATACACAGACATCCAGTAACACAGACACACACTTACACCAAGTATCAAAGACACACACTGACATCCAGTAACACAGACACACACTTACACCAAGTAACAAAGACATACACAGACACCCAGTAACACAGACACACACTTACATCAAGTAACAAAGACATACACTGATACCCAGTAACATCGACACACACTGACACCAAGTGACAAAGACATGCACTGACACCAAATAACAAAGACATACACTTACACCAACTAACACAGACATACACTGACACCCAGTAACACAGACACACACTTACACCAAGTAACAAAGACACACACTGACACCCAGTAACAAAGACATACACTGACACCCAGTAACAAAGACATACACTGACACCAAGTAACAAAGGCACACACTTACACCAAGTAACAAAGACATACACTGACACCAAGTAACAAAGACATACACTGACACACAGTAACAAAGACACACACTGACACCCAGTAACACAGACACACACTGACACCCAGTTACACAGACACACACTGACACCAAGTAACAAGGACATACACTGACACCCAGTAAAAAAGACATACACTGACACCCAGTAACACAGACACACACTTACACCAAGTAACAAAGACACACACTGACAACAAGTAACAAAGACATACAGTGACACCCAGTAACACAGACAAACACATACACCAAGTATCAAAGACATACACTGACACCCAGTAACACAGACACACACTTGCACTAAGTAACAAAGACAGACACTGACACCCAGTAACAAAGACATACACTGACACCCAGTAACACAGACACACACTTGCACCAAGTAACAAAGACGGACACTGACACCCAGTAACACAGACACACACTTACAACAAGTAACAAAGACATACACTGACACCCAGTAACACAGACACACACTTGCACTAAGTAACACAGACATACACTGACACCCAGTAACAAAGACATACACTGACACCCAGTAACACAGACACACACTTACACGAAGTAACAAAGACATACACTGACACACAGTAACAAAGACACACACTGACACCCAGTAACAAAGACACACAATTACACCAAGTAACAAAGACATACACTGACATCCAGTAACACAGACACACACTTACACCAAGTAACAAAGACATACACTGACAACCAGTAACAAAGACATGCAATTACACCCAGTAGCACAGACATACACTGACACCAAGTAACAAAGACAGACACTGACGCCCAGTAACAAAGACATACACTGACACCCAGTGACACAGACACACACTGACACCAAGTAACAAGGACATACACTGACACCCAGTAACAAAGACATACACTGACACCCAGTAACACAGACACACACTTACACGAAGTAACAAAGACATACACTGACACACAGTAACAAAGACACACACTGACACCCAGTAACAAAGACACACAATTACACCAAGTAACAAAGACATACACTGACACCCAGAAACACAGACACACCCTTACATCAAGTAACAAAGACATACACTGACACCCAGTAACATAGACACTCACTGACACCAAGTAACAAAGACATGCACTGACACCCAGTAACAAAGACATACACTGACAACCAGTGACACAGACACACACTTGCACCAAGTAGCAAAGACACGCCGCACTGACACCAAGTAACAAAGACATACACTGACAACCAGTAACAAAGACATACACTTACACCCAGTAACACAGAAATAAACTGACACCCAGTAACCCAGACACACACTACCACCAAGTAACAAAGACACACACTGACACCAAGTTACAAATACATTCACTTACACCCAGTAACACAGACATACACTGACACCAAGTAACAAAGACAGACACTGACGCCCAGTAACAAAGACATACACTGACACCCAGTGACACAGACACACACTTACACCAAGTAACAAAGACAGACACTGACACCCAGTCACACAGACACACACTTAAACCAAGTAACAAAGACATACACTGAGACCCAGTAACACAGACACACAATTGCACCAAGTAACACAGACAGACACTGACACCCAGTAACAAAGACATACACTGACACCCAGTAACACAGACACACAATTGCAACAAGTAACACAGACAGACACTGACACCCAGTAACACAGACACACACTTACACCAAGTAACAAAGAGATACACTGACATCCAGTAACACAGACACACACTTACACCAAGTAACAAAGACATACACTGACACCCAGTAACACAGACACACACTGACACCAAGTAGCAAACACACGCACTGACACCAAGTAACAAAGACATACACTGACAACCAGTAACAAAGACATACACTTACACCCAGTAACACAGACATAAACTGACACCCAGTAACCCAGACGCACACATCCACCAAGTAACAAAGACACACACTGACACCAAGTAACAAAGACATACATTTTCACCCAGTAACACAGACATACACTGACACGCAGTAACACAGACACACATTTACATCAAGTAACAAAGACATACACTGACACCCAGTAACATAGACACACACTGACACCAAGTAACAAAGACATGCACTGACACCAAATAACAAAGACATACACTTACACCAAGTAACACAGACATACACTGACACCCAGTAACACAGACACACACTTACACCAAGTAACAAAGACACACACTGACACCCAGTAACAAAGACATACACTGACACCCAGTAACAAAGACATACACTGACGCCAAGTAACAAAGGCACACACTTACACCAAGTAACAAAGACATACACTGACACCAAGTAACAAAGACATACACTGACACACAGTAACAAAGACATACACTGACACCCAGTGACACAGACACACACTTGCACCAAGTAACAAAGACAGACACTGACACCCAGTAACACAGCCACACATTGACACCAAGTAACAAAGACATGCACTGACACCCAGTAACACAGACACACACATACACCAAGTAACAAAGACACACACTGACACCAAGTAACAAAGACATACACTGACACCCAGTAACAAAGACATACACTGACACCAAGTAACAAAGACATACACTTACACCCAGTAACACAGACATAAACTGACACCCAGTAACCCAGACGCACACTTCCACCAAGTAACAAAGACACACACTGACACCAAGTAACAAAGACATACGCTTTCACCCAGTAACACAGACATACACTGACACCCAGTAACACAGACACACACTTACATCAAGTAACAAAGACATACACTGATACCCAGTAACATTGACACACACTGACACCAAGTGACAAAGACATGCACTGACACCAAATAACAAAGACATACACTTACACCAACTAACACAGACATACACTTACACCCAGTAACACAGACACACACTTACACCAAGTAACAAAGACACACACTTGCACTAAGTAACACAGACATACACTGACACTCAGTAACAAAGACATACACTGACACCCAGTAACACAGACACACACTTACACGAAGTAGCAAAGACATACACTGACACACAGTAACAAAGACATACACTGACACCAAGTAACAAAGGCACACACTTGCACTAAGTAACACAGACATACACTGACACTCAGTAACAAAGACATACACTGACACCCAGTAACACAGACACACACTTACACGAAGTAACAAAGACATACACTGACACACAGTAACAAAGACACACACTGACACCCAGTAACAAAGACACACAATTACACCAAGTAACAAAGACATACACTGACATCCAGTAACACAGACACACACTTACACCAAGTAACAAAGACATACACTGACACCCAGAAACACAGACACACCCTTACATCAAGTAACAAAGACATACACTGACACCCAGTAACATAGACACTCACTGACACCAAGTAACAAAGACATGCACTGACACCCAGTAACAAAGACATACACTGACAACCAGTGACACAGACACACACTTGCGCCAAGTAGCAAAGACACGCCGCACTGACACCAAGTAACAAAGACATACACTGACACCCAGTAACAAAGACATACACTTACACCCAGTAACAAAGGCACACACTTACACCAAGTAACAAAGACATACACTGACACCAAGTAACAAAGACATACACTGACACACAGTAACAAAGCCACACACTGACACCCAGTAACACAGACACACACTGACACCAAGTAACAAGGACATACACTGACAGCCAGTAACAAAGACATACACTGACACCCAGTAACACAGACACACACTTACACCAAGTAACAAAGGCACACACTGACAACAAGTAACAAAGACATACAGTGACACCCAGTAACACAGACAAACACATACACCAAGTAACAAAGACATACACTGACACCCAGTAACACAGACACGCACTTGCACGAAGTAACACAGACATACACTGACACCCAGTAACAAAGGCATACACTGACACCCAGTAACACAGACACACACTTACAAGAAGTAACAAAGACATACACTGACACACAGTAACAAAGACACACACTGACACCCAGTAACAAAGACACACAATTACACCAAGTAACAAAGACATACACTGACATCCAGTAACACAGACACACACTTACACCAAGTAACAAAGACATACACTGACAACCAGTAACAAAGACATACAATTACACCCAGTAGCACAGACATACACTGACACCAAGTAACAAAGACAGACACTGACGCCCAGTAACAAAGACATACACTGACACCCAGTGACACAGACACACACTGACACCAAGTAACAAGGACATACACTGACACCCAGTAACAAAGACATACACTGACACCCAGTAACACAGACACACACTTACACGAAGTAACAAAGACATACACTGACACACAGTAACAAAGACACACACTGACACCCAGTAACAAAGACACACAATTACACCAAGTAACAAAGACATACACTGACACCCAGAAACACAGACACACCCTTACATCAAGTAACAAAGACATACACTGACACCCAGTAACATAGACACTCACTGACACCATGTAACAAAGACATGCACTGACACCCAGTAACAAAGACATACACTGACAACCAGTGACACAGACACACACTTGCACCAAGTAGCAAAGACACGCCGCACTGACACCAAGTAACAAAGACATACACTGACAACCAGTAACAAAGACATACACTTACAGGCAGTAACACAGAAATAAACTGACACCAGGTAACCCAGACGCACACTTCCACCAAGTAACAAAGACACACACTGACACGAAGTAACAAATACATACACTTACACCCAGTAACACAGACATACACTGACACCAAGTAACAAAGACAGACACTGACGCCCAGTAACAAAGACATACACTGACACCCAGTGACACAGACACACACTTACACCAAGTAACAAAGACAGACACTGACACCCAGTAAAACATACACACACTGACGCCAAGTAGCAAAGACATGCACTGACACCAAGTAACAAAAGACATACACTGACAACCAGTAACAAAGACATACAATTACACCCAGTAGCACAGACATACACTGACACCCAGTAACACAGACACACACTTACACCAAGTCACAAAGACATACACTGACACCCAGAAACACAGACACACCCTTACATCAAGTAACAAAGACATACACTGACACCCAGTAACATAGACACTCACTGACACCAAGTAACAAAGACATGCACTGACACCCAGTAACAAAGACATACACTGACAACCAGTGACACAGACACACACTTGCGCCAAGTAGCAAAGACACGCCGCACTGACACCAAGTTACAAAGACATACACTGACAACCAGTAACAAAGACATACACTTACACCCAGTAACAAAGGCACACACTTACATCAAGTAACAAAGACATACACTGACACCCAGTAACAAAGACATACACTGACACACAGTAACAAAGACACACACTGACACCCAGTAACACAGACACACACTGACACCAGGTAACAAGGACATACACTGACACCCAGTAACAAAGACATACACTGACACCCAGTAACACAGACACACACTTACACCAAGTAACAAAGACACACACTGACAACAAGTAACAAAGACATACACTGACACCAAGTAACAAAGACATACACTTACACCCAGTAACACAGACATAAACTGACACCCAGTAACCCAGACGCACACTTCCACCAAGTAACAAAGACACACACTGACACCAAGTAACAAAGACATACGCTTTCACCCAGTAACACAGACATACACTGACACCCAGTAACACAGACACACACTTACATCAAGTAACAAAGACATACACTGATACCCAGTAACATTGACACACACTGACACCAAGTGACAAAGACATGCACTGACACCAAATAACTAAGACATACACTTACACCAACTAACACAGACATACACTGACACCCAGTAACACAGACACACACTTACACCAAGTAACAAAGACACACACTGACACCCAGGAACAAAGACATACACTGACACCCAGTAACAAAGACATACACTGACACCAAGTAACAAAGGCACACACCTGCACTAAGTAACACAGACATACACTGACACCCAGTAACAAAGACATACACTGACACCCAGTAACACAGACACACACTTACACGAAGTAACAAAGACATACACTGACACACAGTAACAAAGACACACACTGACACCCAGTAACAAAGACACACAATTACACCAAGTAACAAAGACATACACTGACATCCAGTAACACAGACACACACTTACACCAAGTAACAAAGACATACACTGACACCCAGTAACACATACACACACTGACGCCATGTAGCAAAGACATGCACTGACACCAAGTAACAAAAGACATAGACTGACAACCAGTAACAAAGACATACAATTACACCCAGTAGCACAGACATACACTGACACCCAGTAACACAGACACACACTTACACCAAGTAACAAAGACATACACTGACACCCAGAAACACAGACACACCCTTACATCAAGTAACAAAGACATACACTGACACCCAGTAACATAGACACTCACTGACACCAAGTAGCAAAGACATGCACTGACACCCAGTAACAAAGACATACACTGACAACCAGTGACACAGACACACACTTGCGCCAAGTAGCAAAGACACGCCGCACTGACACCAAGTAACAAAGACATACACTGACAACCAGTAACAAAGACATACACTTACACCCAGTAACAAAGGCACACACTTACACCAAGTAACAAAGACATACACTGACACCAAGTAACAAAGACATACACTGACACACAGTAACAAAGACACACACTGACACCCAGTAACACAGACACACACTGACACCAAGTAACAAGGACATACTCTGACACCCAGTAACAAAGACATACACTGACACCCAGTAACACAGACACACACTTACACCAAGTAACAAAGGCACACACTGACAACAAGTAACAAAGACATACAGTGACACCCAGTAACACAGACAAACACATACACCAAGTAACAAAGACATGCACTGACACCCAGTAACACAGACACGCACTTGCACTAAGTAACACAGACATACACTGACACCCAGTAACAAAGACATACACTGACACCCAGTAACACAGACACACACTTACACGAAGTAACAAAGACATACACTGACACACAGTAACAAAGACACACACTGACACCCAGTAACAAAGACACACAATTACACCAAGTAACAAAGACATACACTGACATCCAGTAACACAGACACACACTTACACCAAGTAACAAAGACATACACTGACAACCAGTAACAAAGACATACAATTACACCCAGTAGCACAGACATACACTGACACCAAGTAACAAAGACAGACACTGACGCCCAGTAACAAAGACATACACTGACACCCAGTGACACAGACACACACTGACACCAAGTAACAAGGACATACACTGACACCCAGTAACAAAGACATACACTGACACCCAGTAACACAGACACACACTTACACGAAGTAACAAAGACATACACTGACACACAGTAACAAAGACACACACTGACACCCAGTAACAAAGACACACAATTACACCAAGTAACAAAGACATACACTGACACCCAGAAACACAGACACACCCTTACATCAAGTAACAAAGACATACACTGACACCCAGTAACATAGACACTCACTGACACCATGTAACAAAGACATGCACTGACACCCAGTAACAAAGACATGCACTGACAACCAGTGACACAGACACACACTTGCACCAAGTAGCAAAGACACGCCGCACTGACACCAAGTAACAAAGACATACAATGACAAACAGTAACAAAGACATACACTTACAGGCAGTAACACAGAAATAAACTGACACCAAGTAACCCAGACGCACACTTCCACCAAGTAACAAAGACACACACTGACACCAAGTAACAAATACATACACTTACACCCAGTAACACAGACATACACTGACACCAAGTAACAAAGACAGACACTGACGCCCAGTAACAAAGACATACACTGACACCCAGTGACACAGACACACACTTACACCAAGTAACAAAGACAGACACTGACACCCAGTAACACATACACACACTGACGCCAAGTAGCAAAGACATGCACTGACACCAAGTAACAAAAGACATACACTGACAACCAGTAACAAAGACATACAATTACACCCAGTAGCACAGACATACACTGACACCCAGTAACACAGACACACACTTACACCAAGTAACAAAGACATACACTGACACCCAGAAACACAGACACACCCTTACATCAAGTAACAAAGACATACACTGACACCCAGTAACATAGACACTCACTGACACCAAGTAACAAAGACATGCACTGACACCCAGTAACAAAGACATACACTGACAACCAGTGACACAGACACACATTTGCGCCAAGTAGCAAAGACACGCCGCACTGACACCAAGTAACAAAGACATACACTGACAACCAGTAACAAAGACATACACTTACACCCAGTAACAAAGGCACACACTTACACCAAGTAACAAAGACATACACTGACACCAAGTAACAAAGACATACACTGACACACAGTAACAAAGACACACACTGACACCCAGTAACACAGACACACACTGACACCAAGTAACAAGGACATACACTGACACCCAGTAACAAAGACATACACTGACACCCAGTAACACAGACACACACTTACACCAAGTAACAAAGACACACACTGACAACAAGTAACAAAGACATACAGTGACACCCAGTAACACAGACAAACACATACACCAAGTAACAAAGACATACACTGACACCCAGTAACACAGACACACACTTGCAACAAGTAACACAGACAGACACTGACACCCAGTAACACAGACACACACTTACACCAAGTAACAAAGAGATACACTGACATCCAGTAACACAGACACACACTTACACAAAGTAACAAAGACATACACTGACACCCAGTAACACAGACACACACTGACACCAAGTAGCAAAGACACGCACTGACACCAAGTAACAAAGACATACACTGACAACCAGTAACAAAGACATACACTTACACCCAGTAACAAAGACATAAACTGACACCCAGTAACCCAGACGCACACATCCACCAAGTAACAAAGACACACACTGACACCAAGTAACAAAGACATACACTTTAACCCAGTAACACAGACATACACTGACACCCAGTAACACAGACACACATTTACATCAAGTAACAAAGACATACACTGACACCCAGTAACATAGACACACATTGACACCAAGTAACAAAGACATGCACTGACACCCAGTAACACAGACACACACATACACCAAGTAACAAAGGCACACACTGACACCCAGTAACAAAGACATACACTGACACCCAGTAACAAAGACATACACTGACACCAAGTAACAAAGACATACACTTACACCCAGTAACACAGACATAAACTGACACCCAGTAACCCAGACGCACACTTCCACCAAGTAACAAAGACACACACTGACACCAAGTAACAAAGACATACGCTTTCACCCAGTAACACAGACATACACTGACACCCAGTAACACAGACACACACTTACATCAAGTAACAAAGACATACACTGATACCCAGTAACAAAGGCACACACTTACACCAAGTAACAAAGACATACACTGACACCAAATAACAAAGACATACACTTACACCAACTAACACAGACATACACTGACACCAAGTAACAAAGATACACACTTACACCAAGTAACAAAGACACACACTGACACCCAGGAACAAAGACATACACTGACACCCAGTAACAAAGACATACACTGACACCAAGTAACAAAGGCACACACTTGCACTAAGTAACACAGACATACACTGACACCCAGTAACAAAGACATACACTGACACCCAGTAACACAGACACACACTTACACGAAGTAACAAAGACATACACTGACACACAGTAACAAAGACACACACTGACACCCAGTAACAAAGACACACAATTACACCAAGTAACAAAGACATACACTGACATCCAGTAACACAGACACACACTTACACCAAGTAACAAAGACATACACTGACACCCAGTAACACATACACACACTGACGCCAAGTAGCAAAGACATGCACTGACACCAAGTAACAAAAGACATACACTGACAACCAGTAACAAAGACATACAATTACACCCAGTAGCACAGACATACACTGACACCCAGAAACACAGACACACCCTTACATCAAGTAACAAAGACATACACTGACACCCAGTAACATAGACACTCACTGACACCAAGTAACAAAGACATGCACTGACACCCAGTAACAAAGACATACACTGACAACCAGTGACACAGACACACACTTGCGCCAAGTAGCAAAGACACGCCGCACTGACACCAAGTAACAAAGACATACACTGACAACCAGTAACAAAGACATACACTTACACCCAGTAACAAAGGCACACACTTACACCAAGTAACAAAGACATACACTGACACCAAGTAACAAAGACATACACTGACACACAGTAACAAAGACACACACTGACACCCAGTAACACAGACACACACTGACACCAAGTAACAAGGACATACACTGACACCCAGTAACAAAGACATACACTGACACCCAGTAACACAGACACACACTTACACCAAGTAACAAAGACACACACTGACAACAAGTAACAAAGACATACAGTGACACCCAGTAACACAGACAAACACATACACCAAGTAACAAAGACATGCACTGACACCCAGTAACACAGACACGCACTTGCACTAAGTAACACAGACATACACTGACACCCAGTAACAAAGACATACACTGACACCCAGTAACACAGACACACACTTACACGAAGTAACAAAGACATACACTGGCACACAGTAACAAAGACACACACTGACACCCAGTAACAAAGACACACAATTACACCCAGTAACAAAGACATACACTGACATCCAGTAACACAGACATACACTGACACCAAGTAACAAAGACAGACACTGACGCCCAGTAACAAAGACATACACTGACACCCAGTGACACAGACACACACTGACACCAAGTAACAAGGACATACACTGACATCCAGTAACAAAGACATACACTGACACCCAGTAACACAGACACACACTTACACGAAGTAACAAAGACATACACTGACACACAGTAACAAAGACACACACTGACACCCAGTAACAAAGACACACAATTACACCAAGTAACAAAGACATACACTGACACCCAGAAACACAGACACACCCTTACATCAAGTAACAAAGACACTCACTGACACCATGTAACAAAGACATGCACTGACAGCCAGTAACAAAGACATACACTGACAACTAGTGACACAGACACACACTTGCACCAAGTAGCAAAGACACGCCGCACTGAAATCAAGTAACAAAGACATACACTGACAACCAGTAACAAAGACATACACTTACAGGCAGTAACACAGAAATAAACTGACACCAAGTAACCCAGACACACACTTCCACCAAGTAACAAAGACACACACTGACACCAAGTAACAAATACATACACTTACACCCAGTAACACAGACATACACTGACACCAAGTAACAAAGACAGACACTGACGCCCAGTAACAAAGACTTACACTGACACCCAGTGACACAGACACACACTTACACCAAGTAACAAAGACAGACACTGACACCCAGTAACACATACACACACTGACGCCAAGTAGCAAAGACATGCACTGACACCAAGTAACAAAAGACATACACTGACAACCAGTAACAAAGACATACAATTACACCCAGTAGCACAGACATACACTGACACCCAGTAACACAGACACACACTTACACCAAGTAACAAAGACATACACTGACACCCAGAAACACAGACACACCCTTACATCAAGTAACAAAGACATACACTGACACCCAGTAACATAGACACTCACTGACACCAAGTAACAAAGACATGCACTGACACCCAGTAACAAAGACATACACTGACAACCAGTGACACAGACACACACTTGCGCCAAGTAGCAAAGACACGCCGCACTGACACCAAGTAACAAAGACATACACTGACAACCAGTAACAAAGACATACACTTACACCCAGTAACAAAGGCACACACTTACACCAAGTAACAAAGACATACACTGACACCAAGTAACAAAGACATACACTGACACACAGTAACAAAGACACACACTGACACCCAGTAACACAGACACACACTGACACCAAGTAACAAGGACATACACTGACACCCAGTAACAAAGACATACACTGACACCCAGTAACACAGACACACACTTACACCAAGTAACAAAGACACACACTGACAACAAGTAACAAAGACATACAGTGACACCCAGTAACACAGACAAAGACATACACCAAGTAACAAAGACATACACTGACACCCAGTAACACAGACACACACTTGCACTAAGTAACAAAGACAGACACTGACAACCAGTAACAAAGACATACACTGACACCCAGTAACACAGACACACACTTGCACCAAGTAACAAAGACGGACACTGACACCCAGTAACACAGACAAACACTTACAACAAGTAACAAAGACATACACTGACACCCAGTAACACAGACACACACTTGCACTAAGTAACACAG
Source organism: Heterodontus francisci (assembly GCF_036365525.1). Taxonomy (NCBI): domain Eukaryota; kingdom Metazoa; phylum Chordata; class Chondrichthyes; order Heterodontiformes; family Heterodontidae; genus Heterodontus; species Heterodontus francisci. The sequence goes on along the minus strand of NC_090405.1, from coordinate 120,508 downwards.
ACATACACTGACACCCAGTAACAAAGACATACACTGACACCCAGTAACACAGACACACACTTACACGAAGTAACAAAGACATACACTGACACACAGTAACAAAGACACACACTGACACCCAGTAACACAGACACACAATTACACCAACTAACAAAGACATACACTGACATCCAGTAACACAGACACACACTTACACCAAGTAACAAAGACATACACTGACAACCAGTAACAAAGACATACAATTACACCCAGTAGCACAGACATACACTGACACCAAGTAACAAAGACAGACACTGACGCCCAGTAACAAAGACATACACTGACACCCAGTGACACAGACACACACTGACACCAAGTAACAAGGACATACACAGACACCCAGTAACAAAGACATACACTGACACCCAGTAACACAGACACACACTTACACGACGTAACAAAGACATACACTGACACACAGTAACAAAGACACACACTGACACCCAGTAACAAAGACACACAATTACACCAAGTAACAAAGACATACACTGACACCCAGAAACACAGACACACCCTTACATCAAGTAACAAAGACATACACTGACACCCAGTAACATAGACACTCACTGACACCATGTAACAAAGACATACACTGACACCCAGTAACAAAGACATACACTGACAACCAGTGACACAGACACACACTTGCACCAAGTAGCAAAGACACGCCGCACTGACACCAAGTAACAAAGACATACACTGACAACCAGTAACAAAGACATACACTTACACCCAGTAACACAGAAATAAACTGACACCAAGTAACCCAGACGCACACTTCCACCAAGTAACAAAGACACACACTGACACCAAGTAACAAATACATACACTTACACCCAGTAACACAGACATACACTGGCACCAAGTAACAAAGACAGACACTGACGCCCAGTAACAAAGACATACACTGACACCCAGTGACACAGACACACACTTACACCAAGTAACAAAGACAGACACTGACACCCATAACACAGACACACACTTAAACCAAGTAATAAAGACATACACTGAGACCCAGTAACACAGACACACAATTGCACCAAGTAACACAGACATACACTGACACCCAGTAACAAAGACATACACTGACACCCAGTAACACAGACACACACTTGCAACAAGTAACACAGACAGACACTGACACCCAGTAACACAGACACACACTTACACCAAGTAACAAAGAGATACACTGACATCCAGTAACGCAGACACACACTTACACAAAGTAACAAAGACATACACTGACACCCAGTAACACAGACACACACTGACACCAATTAGCAAAGACACGCACTGACACCAAGTAACAAAGACATACACTGACAACCAGTAACAAAGACATACACTTACACCCAGTAACACAGACATAAACTGACACCCAGTAACCCAGACGCACACATCCACCAAGTAACAAAGACACACACTGACACCAAGTAACAAAGACATACACTTTCACCCAGTAACACAGACATGCACTGACACGCAGTAACACAGACACACATTTACATCAAGTAACAAAGACATACACTGACACCCAGTAACATAGACACACACTGTCACCAAGTAACAAAGACATGCACTGACACCAAATAACAAAGACATACACTTACACCAAGTAACACAGACATACACTGACACCCAGTAACACAGACACACACTTACACCAAGTAACAAAGACACACACTGACACCCAGTAACAAAGACAGACACTGACACCCAGTAACACAGACACACACTTAAACCAAGTAATAAAGACATACACTGAGACCCAGTAACACAGACACACAATTGCACCAAGTAACACAGACATACACTGACACCCAGTAACAAAGACATACACTGACACCCAGTAACACAGACACACACTTGCAACAAGTAACACAGACAGACACTGACACCCAGTAACACAGACACACACTTACACCAAGTAACAAAGAGATACACTGACATCCAGTAACGCAGACACACACTTACACCAAGTAACAAAGACATACACTGACACCCAGTAACACAGACACACACTGACACCAATTAGCAAAGACACGCACTGACACCAAGTAACAAAGACATACACTGACAACCAGTAACAAAGACATACACTTACACCCAGTAACACAGACATAAACTGACATCCAGTAACCCAGACGCACACATCCACCAAGTAACAAAGACACACACTGACACCAAGTAACAAAGACATACACTTTCACCCAGTAACACAGACATACACTGACACGCAGTAACACAGACACACATTTACATCAAGTAACAAAGACATACACTAACACCCAGTAACATAGACACACACTGACACCAAGTAACAAAGACATGCACTGACACCAAATAACAAAGACACACACTTACACCAAGTAACAAAGACACACACTGACACCCAGTAACAAAGACATACACTGACGCCAAGTAACAAAGGCACACACTTACACCAAGTAACAAAGACATACACTGACACCAAGTAACAAAGACATACACTGACACAAAGTAACAAAGACATACACTGACACCCAGTGACACAGACACACACTTGCACCAAGTAACAAAGACAGACACTGACACCCAGTAACACAGACACACACTTAAACCAAGTAACAAAGACATACACTGACACCCAGTAACACAGACACACAATTGCACCAAGTAACACAGACATACACTGACACCCAGTAACAAAGACATACACTGACACCCAGTAACACAGACACACACTTGCAACAAGTAACACAGACAGACACTGACACCCAGTAACACAGACACACACTTACACCAAGTAACAAAGAGATACACTGACATCCAGTAACACAGACACACACTTACACCAAGTAACAAAGACATACACTGACACCCAGTAACACAGACACACACTGACACCAAGTAGCAAAGACACGCACTGACACCAAGTAACAAAGACATACACTGACAACCAGTAACAAAGACATACACTTACACCCAGTAACACAGACATAAACTGACACCCAGTAACCCAGACGCACACATCCAACAAGTAACAAAGACACACACTGACACCAAGTAACAAAGACATACACTTTCACCCAGTAACACAGACATACACTGACACCCAGAAACAAAGACACACATTTACATCAAGTAACAAAGACATACACTTTCACCCAGTAACACAGACATACACTGACACCCAGTAACAAAGACACACATTGACACCAAGTAACAAAGACATGCACTGACACCAAATAACACAGACATACACTGACACCCAGTAACACAGGCACACACATACACCAAGTAACAAAGACACACACTGACACCCAGTAACAAAGACATACACTGACACCCAGTAACAAAGACATACACTGACACCAAGTAACAAAGGCACACACTTACACCAAGTAACAAAGACATACACTGACACCAAGTAACAAAGACATACACTGACACACAGTAACAAAGACACACACTGACACCCAGTAACACAGACACACACTGACACCAAGTAACAAGGACATACACTGACACCCAGTAACAAAGACATACACTGACACCCAGTAACACAGACACACACTTACACCAAGTAACAAAGACACACAATGACAACAAGTAACAAAGACATACAGTGACACCCAGTAACACAGACAAACACATACACCAAGTAACAAAGACATACACTGACACCCAGTAACAAAGACATACACTGACACCCAATAACACAGACACACACTTGCACCAAGTAACAAAGACGGACACTGACACCCAGTAACACAGACACACACTTACAACTAGTAACAAAGACATACACTGACACCCAGTAACACAGACACACACTTGCACTAAGTAACACAGACATACACTGACACCCAGTAACAAAGACATACACTGACACCCAGTAACACAGACACACACTTACACGAAGTAACAAAGACATACACTGACACACAGTAACAAAGACACACACTGACACCCAGTAACAAAGACACACAATTACACCAAGTAACAAAGACATACACTGACATCCAGTAACACAGACACACACTTACACCAAGTAACAAAGACATACACTGACACCCAGTAACACAGACACACACTGACACCAATTAGCAAAGACACGCACTGACACCAAGTAACAAAGACATACACTGACAACCAGTAACAAAGACATACACTTACACCCAGTAACACAGACATAAACTGACACCCAGTAACCCAGACGCACACATCCACCAAGTAACAAAGACACACACTGACACCAAGTAACAAAGACATACACTTTCACCCAGTAACACAGACATGCACTGACACGCAGTAACACAGACACACATTTACATCAAGTAACAAAGACATACACTGACACCCAGTAACATAGACACACACTGTCACCAAGTAACAAAGACATGCACTGACACCAAATAACAAAGACATACACTTACACCAAGTAACACAGACATACACTGACACCCAGTAACACAGACACACACTTACACCAAGTAACAAAGACACACACTGACACCCAGTAACAAAGACAGACACTGACACACAGTAACACAGACACACACTTAAACCAAGTAATAAAGACATACACTGAGACCCAGTAACACAGACACACAATTGCACCAAGTAACACAGACATACACTGACACCCAGTAACAAAGACATACACTGACACCAGTAACACAGACACACACTTGCAACAAGTAACACAGACAGACACTGACACCCAGTAACACAGACACACACTTACACCAAGTAACAAAGAGATACACTGACATCCAGTAACGCAGACACACACTTACACCAAGTAACAAAGACATACACTGACACCCAGTAACACAGACAAACACTGACACCAATTAGCAAAGACACGCACTGACACCAAGTAACAAAGACATACACTGACAACCAGTAACAAAGACATACACTTACACCCAGTAACACAGACATAAACTGACACCCAGTAACCCAGACGCACACATCCACCAAGTAACAAAGACACACACTGACACCAAGTAACAAAGACATACACTTTCACCCAGTAACACAGACATACACTGACACGCAGTAACACAGACACACATTTACATCAAGTAACAAAGACATACACTAACACCCAGTAACATAGACACACACTGACACCAAGTAACAAAGACATGCACTGACACCAAATAACAAAGACATACACTTACACCAAGTAACACAGACATACACTGACACCCAGTAACACAGACACACACTTACACCAAGTAACAAAGACACACACTGACACCCAGTAACAAAGACATACACTGACGCCAAGTAACAAAGGCACACACTTACACCAAGTAACAAAGACATACACTGACACCAAGTAACAAAGACATACACTGACACCAAGTAACAAAGACATACACTGACACCCAGTGACACAGACACACACTTGCACCAAGTGACAAAGACAGACACTGACACCCAGTAACACAGACACACACTTAAACCAAGTAACAAAGACATTCACTGACACCCAGTAACACAGACACACAATTGCACCAAGTAACACAGACATACACTGACACCCAGTAACAAAGACATACACTGACACCCAGTAACACAGACACACACTTGCAACAAGTAACACAGACAGACACTGACACCCAGTAACACAGACACACACTTACACCAAGTAACAAAGAGATACACTGACATCCAGTAACACAGACACACACTTACATCAAGTAACAAAGACATACACTGACACCCAGTAACACAGACACACACTGACACCAAGTAGCAAAGACACGCACTGACACCAAGTAACAAAGACATACACTGACAACCAGTAACAAAGACATACACTTACACCCAGTAACACAGACATAAACTGACACCCAGTAACCCAGACGCACACATCCAACAAGTCACAAAGACACACACTGACACCAAGTAACAAAGACATACACTTTCACCCAGTAACACAGACATACACTGACACCCAGTAACAAAGACACACATTTACATCAAGTAACAAAGACATACACTTTCACCCAGTAACACAGACATACACTGACACCCAGTAACAAAGACACACATTGACAGCAAGTAACAAAGACATGCACTGACACCAAATAACACAGACATACACTGACACCCAGTAACACAGGCACACACATACACCAAGTAACAAAGACACACACTGACACCCAGTAACAAAGACATACACTGACACCCAGTAACAAAGACATACACTGACACCAAGTAACAAAGGCACACACTTACACCAAGTAACAAAGACATACACTGACACCAAGTAACAAAGACATACACTGACACACAGTAACAAAGACACACACTGACACCCAGTAACACAGACACACACTGACACCAAGTAACAAGGACATACACTGACACCCAGTAACAAAGACATACACTGACACCCAGTAACACAGACACACACTTACACCAAGTAACAAAGACACACAATGACAACAAGTAACAAAGACATACAGTGACACCCAGTAACACAGACAAACACATACACCAAGTAACAAAGACATACACTGACACCCAGTAACACAGACACACACTTGCACTAAGTAACAAAGACAGACACTGACACCCAGTAACAAAGACATACACTGACACCCAGTAACACAGACACACACTTGCACCAAGTAACAAAGACGGACACTGACACCCAGTAACACAGACACACACTTACAACAAGTAACAAAGACATACACTGACACCCAGTAACACAGACACACACTTGCACTAAGTAACACAGACATACACTGACACCCAGTAACAAAGACATACACTGACACCCAGTAACACAGACACACACTTACACGAAGTAACAAAGACATACACTGACACACAGTAACAAAGACACACACTGACACCCAGTAACAAAGACACACAATTACACCAAGTAACAAAGACATACACTGACATCCAGTAACACAGACACACACTTACACCAAGTAACAAAGACATACACTGACACCCAGTAACATAGACACTCACTGACACCAAGTAACAAAGACATGCACTGACACCCAGTAACAAAGACATACACTGACAACCAATGACACAGACACACACTTGCGCCAAGTAGCAAAGACACGCCGCACTGACACCAAGTAACAAAGACATACACTGACAACCAGTAACAAAGACATACACTTACACACAGTAACACAGAAATAATCTGACACCCAGTAACACAGACGCACACTTCCACCAAGTAACAAAGACACACACTGACACCAAGTAACAAAGACATACACTTACACCCAGTAACACAGACATACACTGACACCAAGTAACAAAGACAGACACTGACGCCCAGTAACAAAGACATACACTGACACCCAGTGACACAGACACACCCTTGCACCAAGTAACAAAGACATACACTGACACACAGTAACAAAGACACACACTGACACCCAGTAACACAGACACACACTGACACCAAGTAACAAGGACATACACTGACACCCAGTAACAAAGACATACACTGACACCCAGTAACACAGACACACACTTACACCAAGTAACAAAGACACACAATGACAACAAGTAACAAAGACATACAGTGACACCCAGTAACACAGACACACACTTGCACTAAGTAACACAGACATACACTGACACCCAGTAACAAAGACATACACTGACACCCAGTAACACAGACACACACTTACACGAAGTAACAAAGACATACACTGACACACAGTAACAAAGACACACACTGACACCCAGTAACAAAGACACACAATTACACCAAGTAACAAAGACATACACTGACATCCAGTAACACAGACACACACTTACACCAAGTAACAAAGACATACACTGACACCCAGTAACACATACACACACTGACGCCAAGTAGCAAAGACATGCACTGACACCAAGTAACAAAAGACATACACTGACAACCAATAACAAAGACATACAATTACACCCAGTAGCACAGACATACACTGACACCCAGTAACACAGACACACACTTACACCAAGTAACAAAGACATACACTGACACCCAGAAACACAGACACACCCTTACATCAAGTAACAAAGACATACACTGACACCCAGTAACATAGACACTCACTGCCACCAAGTAACAAAGACATGCACTGACACCCAGTAACAAAGACATACACTGACAACCAATGACACAGACACACACTTGCGCCAAGTAGCAAAGACACGCCGCACTGACACCAAGTAACAAAGACATACACTGACAACCAGTAACAAAGACATACACTTACACACAGTAACACAGAAATAATCTGACACCCAGTAACACAGACGCACACTTCCACCAAGTAACAAAGACACACACTGACACCAAGTAACAAAGACATACACTTACACCCAGTAACACAGACATACACTGACACCAAGTAACAAAGACAGACACTGACGCCCAGTAACAAAGACATACACTGACACCCAGTGACACAGACACACCCTTGCACCAAGTAACAAAGACATACACTGACACCCAGTAACACAGCCACACAATTGCACCAAGTAACACAGACATACACTGACACCCAGTAACAAAGACATACACTGACACCCAGTAACACAGACACACACTTAAACTAAGTAACAAAGACATACACTGACACCCAGTAACACAGCCACACAATTGCACCAAGTAACACAGACATACACTGACACCCAGTAACAAAGACATACACTGACACCCAGTAACACAGACACACACTTGCAACAAGTAACACAGACAGACACTGCCACCGAGTAACACAGACACACACTTACACCAAGTAACAAAGAGATACACTGACATCCAGTAACACAGACACACACTTACACCAAGTAACAAAGACATACACTGCACCCAGTAACACAGACACACACTGACACCAAGCAGCAAAGACACGCACTGACACCAAGTAACAAAGACATACACTGACAACCAGTCACAAAGACATACACTTACACACAGTAACACAGACATAAACTGACACACAGTAACCCAGACGCACACATCCACCAAGTAACAAAGACACACACTGACACCAAGTAACAAAGACATACACTTTCACCCAGTAACACAGACATACACTGACACCCAGTAACACAGACACACATTTACATCAAGTAACAAAGACATACACTGATACCCAGTAACATAGACACACACTGACACCAAGTAACAAAGACATGCACTGACACCAAATAACACAGACATACACTGACACCCAGTAACACAGACACACACTTACACCAAGTAACAAAGACACACACTGACACCCAGTAACAAAGACATACACTGACACCAAGTAACAAAGGCACACACATACACCAAGTAACAAAGACATACACTGACACCAATTAACAAAGACATACACTGACACACAGTAACAAAGACACACACTGACACCCAGTAACACAGACACACACTGACACCAAGTAACAAGGACATACACTGACACCCAGTAACAAAGACATTCACTGACACCCAGTAACACTGACACACACTTACACCAAGTAACAAAGACACACACTGACAACAAGTAACAAAGACATACAATGACACCCAGTAACACAGACAAACACATACACCAAGTAACAAAGACATACACAGACACCCAGTAACACAGACACACACTTGCACTAAGTAACAAAGACAGACACTGACACCCAGTAACAAAGACATACACTGAATCCCAGTAACACAGACACACGCTTGCACCAAGTAACAAAGACGGACACTGACACCCAGTAACACAGACACACACTTACAACAAGTAACAAAGACATACACTGACACCCAGTAACACAGACACACAATTGCACGAAGTAACACAGACATACACTGACACCCAGTAATAAAGACATACACTGACACCCAGTAACACAGACACACACTTACACGAAGTAACAAAGACATACACTGACACACAGTAACAAAGACACACACTGACACCCAGTAACAAAGACACACAATTACACCAAGTAACAAAGGCATACACTGACATCCAGTAACACAGACACACACTTACACCAAGTAACAAAGACATACACTGACACCCAGTAACACATACACACACTGACGCCAAGTAGCAAAGACATGCACTGACACCAAGTAACAAAAGACATACACTGACAACCAGTAACAAAGACATACAATTACACCCAGTAGCACAGACATACACTGACACCCAGTAACACAGACACACACTTACACCAAGTAACAAAGACATACACTGACACCCAGAAACACAGACACACCCTTACATCAAGTAACAAAGACATACACTGACACCCAGTAACATAGACACTCACTGACACCAAGTAACAAAGACATGCACTGACACCCAGTAACAAAGACATACACTGACAACCAGTGACACAGACACACACTTGCACCAAGTAGCAAAGACACGCCGCACTGACACCAAGTATCAAAGACATACACTGGCAACCAGTAACAAAGACATACACTTACACCCAGTAACACAGAAATAATCTGACACCCAGTAACACAGACGCACACTTCCACCAAGTAACAAAGACACACACTGACACCAAGTAACAAAGACATACACTTACACCCAGTAACACAGACATACACTGACACCAAGTAACAAAGACAGACACTGACGCCCAGTAACAAAGACATACACTGACACCCAGTGACACAGACACACACTTGCACCAAGTAACAAAGACAGACACTGACACCCAGTAACACAGACACACACTTAAACCAAGTAACAAAGACATACACTGACACCCAGTAACACAGACACACAATTGCACCAAGTAACACAGACATACACTGACACCCAGTAACAAAGACATACACTGACACCCAGTAACACAGACACACACTTGCAACAAGTAACACAGACAGACACTGACACCCAGTAACACAGACACATACTTACACCAAGTAACAAAGAGATACACTGACATCCAGTAACACAGACACACACTTACACCAAGTAACAAAGACATACACTGACACCCAGTAACACAGACACACACTGACACCAAGCAGCAAAGACACGCACTGACACCAAGCAACAAAGACATACACTGACAACCAGTAACAAAGACATACACTAACACCCAGTAACACAGACATAAACTGACACCCAGTAACCCAGACGCACACATCCACCAAGTAACAGAGACAGACACTGACACCAAGTAACAAAGACATACACTTTCACCCAGTAACACAGACATACACTGACACCCAGTAACACAGACACACACTTACATCAAGTAACAAAGACATACACTGACACCCAGTAACATAGACACACACTGACACCAAGTAACAAAGACATGCTCTGACACCAAATAACAAAGACATACACTTACACCAACTAACACAGACATACACTGACACCCAGTAACACAGACACACACTTACACCAAGTAACAAAGACACACACTGTCCCCCAGTAACAAAGACATACACTGACACACAGTAACAAAGACACACACTGACACCCAGAAACACAGACACACCCTTACATCAAGTAACAAAGACATACACTGACACCCAGTAACATAGACACACACTGACACCAAGTAACAAAGATATGCACTGACACCCAGTAACAAAGACATACACTGACAACCAGTGACACAGACACACACTTGCACCAAGTAGCAAAGACACGCCGCACTGACACCAAGTAACAAAGACATACACTGACAACCAGTAACAAAGACATACACTTACACCCAGTAACACAGAAATAATCTGACACCCATGAACCCAGACGCACACTTCCACCAAGTAACAAAGACACACACTGACACCAAGTAACAAAGACATACACTTACACCCAGTAACACAGACATACACTGACACCAAGTAACAAAGACAGACACTGACGCCCAGTAACAAAGACATACACTGACACCCAGTGACACAGACACACACTTGCACCAAGTAACAAAGACAGACACTGACACCCAGTAACACAGACACACACTTAAACTAAATAACAAAGACATACACTGACACCCAGTAACACAGACACACAATTGCACCAAGTAACACAGACATACACTGACACCCAGTAACAAAGACATACACTGACACCCAGTAACACAGACACACACTTGCAACAAGTAACACAGACAGACATTGCCACCGAGTAACACAGACACACACTTACACCAAGTAACAAAGACATACACTGCACCCAGTAACACAGACACACACTGACACCAAGCAGCAAAGACACGCACTGACACCAAGTAACAAAGACATACACTGACAACCAGTAACAAAGACATACACTTACACACAGTAACACAGACATAAACTGACACACAGTAACCCAGACGCACACATCCACCAAGTAACAAAGACACACACTGACACCAAGTAACAAAGACATACACTTTCACCCAGTAACACAGACATACACTGAGACCCAGTAACACAGACACACATTTACCTCAAGTAACAAAGACATACACTGACACCCAGTAACATAGACACACACTGACACCAAGTAACAAAGACATGCACTGACACCAAATAACACAGACATACACTGACACCCAGTAACACAGACACACACTTACACCAAGTAACAAAGACACACACTGACACCCAGTAACAAAGACATACACTGACACCAAGTAACAAAGGCACACACATACACCAAGTAACAAAGACATACACTGACACACAGTAACAAAGACACACACTGACACCCAGTAACACAGACACACACTGACACCAAGTAACAAGGACATACACTGACACCCAGTAACAAAGACATTCACTGACACCCAGTAACACAGACACACACTTACACCAAGTAACAAAGACACACACTGACAACAAGTAACAAAGACATACAGTGACACCCAGTAACACAGACGCACACTTGCACTAAGTAACAAAGACAGACACTGACACCCAGTAACAAAGACATACACTGAATCCCAGTAACACAGACACACACTTGCACCAAGTAACAAAGACGGACACTGACACCCAGTAACACAGACACACACTTACAACAAGTAACAAAGACATCCACTGACACCCAGTAACACAGACACACACTTGCACTAAGTAACACAGACATACACTGACACCCAGTAACAAAGACATACACTGACACCCAGTAACACAGACACACACTTACACGAAGTAACAAAGACATACACTGACACACAGTAACAAAGACACACACTGACACCCAGTAACAAAGACACACAATTACACCAAGTAACAAAGACATACACAGACATCCAGTAACACAGACACACACTTACACCAAGTAACAAAGACACACACTGACACCCAGTAACACATACACACACTGACGCCAAGTAGCAAAGACATGCACTGACACCAAGTAACAAAAGACATACACTGACAACCAGTAACAAAGACATACAATTACACCCAGTAGCACAGACATACACTGACACCCAGTAACACAGACACACACTTACACCAAGTAACAAAGACATACACTGACACCCAGAAACACAGACACACCCTTACATCAAGTAACAAAGTCATACACTGACACCCAGTAACATAGACACTCACTGACACCAAGTAACAAAGACATGCACTGACACCCAGTAACAAAGACATACACTGACAACCAGTGACACAGACACACACTTGCACCAAGTAGCAAAGACACGCCGCACTTACACCAAGTAACAAAGACATACACTGACAACCAGTAACACAGACATACACTGACACCCAGTAACACAGACACACACTTACATCAAGTAACAAAGACATACACTGACACCCAGTAACATAGACACACACTGACACCAAGTAACAAAGACATGCACTGACACCAAATAACAAAGACATACACTTACACCAACTAACACAGACATACACTGACACCCAGTAACACAGACACACACTTACACCAAGTAACAAAGACACACACTGTCCCCCAGTAACAAAGACATACACTGACACCCAGTAACAAAGACATACACTGACACCAAGTAACAAAGACATACACTGACACACAGTAACAAAGACACACACTGACACCCAGAAACACAGACACACCCTTATATCAAGTAACAAAGACATACACTGACACCCAGTAACATAGACACTCACTGACACCAAGTAACAAAGACATGCACTGACACCCAGTAACAAAGACATACACTGACAACCAGTGACACAGACACACACTTGCACCAAGTAGCAAAGACACGCCGCACTGACACCAAGTAACAAAGACATACACTGACAACCAGTAACAAAGACATACACTTACACCCAGTAACACAGAAATAATCTGACACCCAGTAACCCAGACGCACACTTCCACCAAGTAACAAAGACACACACTGACACCAAGTAACAAAGACATACACTTACACCCAGTAACACAGACATACACTGACACCAAGTAACAAAGACAGACACTGACGCCCAGTAACAAAGACATACACTGACACCCAGTGACACAGACACACACTTGCACCAAGTAACAAAGACAGACACTGACACCCAGTAACACAGACACACACTTAAACTAAGTAACAAAGACATACACTGACACCCAGTAACACAGACACACAATTGCACCAAGTAACACAGACATACACTGACACCCAGTAACAAAGACATACACTGACACCCAGTAACACAGACACACACTTGCAACAAGTAACACAGACAGACACTGCCACCGAGTAACACAGACACACACTTACACCAAGTAACAAAGAGATACACTGACATCCAGTAACACAGACACACACTTACACCAAGTAACAAAGACATACACTGCACCCAGTAACACAGACACACACTGACACCAAGCAGCAAAGACACGCACTGATACCAAGTAACAAAGACATACACTGACAACCAGTAACAAAGACATACACTTACACACAGTAACACAGACATAAACTGACACACAGTAACCCAGACGCACACATCCACCAAGTAACAAAGACACACACTGACACCAAGTAACAAAGACATACACTTTCACCCAGTAACACAGACATACACTGACACCCAGTAACACAGACACACATTTACATCAACTAACAAAGACATACACTGACACCCAGTAACATAGACACACACTGACACCAAGTAACAAAGACATGCACTGACACCAAATAACACAGACATACACTGACACCCAGTAACACAGACATACACTTACACCAAGTAACAAAGACACACACTGACACCCAGTAACCAAGACATACACTGACACCAAGTAACAAAGGCACACACATACACCAAGTAACAAAGACATACACTGACACCAATTAACAAAGACATACACTGACACACAGTAACAAAGACACACACTGACACCCAGTAACACAGACACACACTGACACCAAGTAACAAGGACATACACTGACACCCAGTAACAAAGACATTCACTGACACCCAGTAACACAGACACACACTTACACCAAGTAACAAAGACACACACTGACAACAAGTAACAAAGACATACAGTGACACCCAGTAACACAGACAAACACATACACCAAGTAACAAAGATATACACAGACACCCAGTAACACAGACACACACTTGCACGAAGTAACAAAGAAAGACACTGACACCCAGTAACAAAGACATACACTGAATCCCAGTAACACAGACACACACTTGCACCAAGTAACAAAGACGGACACTGACACCCAGTAACACAGACACACACTTACAACAAGTAACAAAGACATACACTGACACCCAGTAACACAGACACACACTTGCACTAAGTAACACAGACATACACTGACACCCAGTAACAAAGACATACACTGACACCCAGTAACACAGACACACACTTACACGAAGTAACAAAGACATACACTGACACACAGTAACAAAGACACACACTGACACCCAGTAACAAAGACACACAATTACACCAAGTAACAAAGACATACACTGACATCCAGTAACACAGACACACACTTACACCAAGTAACAAAGACATACACTGACACCCAGTAACACATACACACACTGACGCCAAGTAGCAAAGACATGCACTGACACCAAGTAACAAAAGACATACACTGACAACCAGTAACAAAGACATACAATTACACCCAGTAGCACAGACATACACTGACACCCAGTAACACAGACACACACTTACACCAAGTAACAAAGACATACACTGACACCCAGAAACACAGACACACCCTTACATCAAGTAACAAAGACATACACTGACACCCAGTAACATAGACACTCACTGACACCAAGTAACAAAGACATGCACTGACACCCAATAACAAAGACATACACTGACAACCAGTGACACAGACACACACTTGCGCCAAGTAGCAAAGACACGCCGCACTTACACCAAGTAACAAAGACATACACTGACAACCAGTAACACAGACATACACTGACACCCAGTAACACAGACACACACTTACACCAAGTAACAAAGACATACACTGACACCCAGTAACATAGACACACACTGACACCAAGTAACAAAGACATGCACTGACACCAAATAACAAAGACATACACTTACACCAACTAACACAGACATACACTGACACCCAGTAACACAGACACACACTTACACCAAGTAACAAAGACACACACTGTCCCCCAGTAACAAAGACATACACTGACACCCAGTAACAAAGACATACACTGACACCAAGTAACAAAGACATACACTGACACACAGTAACAAAGACACACACTGACACCCAGAAACACAGACACACCCTTACCTCAAGTAACAAAGACATACACTGACACCCAGTAACATAGACACTCACTGACACCAAGTAACAAAGACATGCACTGACACCCAGTAACAAAGACATACACTGACAACCAGTGACACAGACACACACTTGCACCAAGTAGCAAAGACACGCCGCACTGACACCAAGTAACAAAGACCTACACTGACAACCAGTAACAAAGACATACACTTACACCTAGTAACACAGAAATAATCTGACACCCAGTAACCCAGACGCACACTTCCACCAAGTAACAAAGACACACACTGACACCAAGTAACAAAGACATACACTTACACCCAGTAACACAGACATACACTGACACCAAGTAACAAAGACATACACTGACGCCCAGTAACAAAGACATACACTGACACCCAGTGACACAGACACGCACTTGCACCAAGTAACAAAGACAGACACTGACACCCAGTAACACAGACACACACTTAAACCAAGTAACAAAGACATACACTGACACCCAGTAACACAGACACACACTTGCAACAAGTAACACAGACAGACACTGACACCCAGTAACACAGACACATACTTACACCAAGTAACAAAGAGATACACTGACATCCAGTAACACAGACACACACTTACACCAAGTAACAAAGACATACACTGACACCCAGTAACACAGACACACACTGACACCAAGCAGCAAAGACACGCACTGACACCAAGTAACAAAGACATACACTGACAACCAGTAACAAAGACATACACTTACACCCAGTAACACAGACATAAACTGACACCCAGTAACCCAGACGCACACATCCACCAAGTAACAGAGACACACACTGACACCCAGTAACGCAGACACACACTTACATCAAGTAACAAAGACATACACTGACACACAATAACATAGACACACACTGACACCAAGTAACAAAGACATGCACTGACACCAAATAACAAAGACATACACTTACACCAAGTAACACAGACATACACTGACACCCAGTATCACAGACACACACTTACACCAAGTAACAAAGACACACACTGTCCCCCAGTATCAAAGACATACACTGACACCCAGTAACAAAGACATACACTGACACCAAGTAACAAAGACATACACTGACACACAGTAACAAAGACACACACTGACACCCAGTAACAAAGACACACAATTACACCAAGTTACAAAGACTTACACTTACACCCAGTTGCACAGACATACACTGACACCCAGTAACACAGACACACACTTACAACAAGTAACAAAGACATACACTGACACCAAGAAACACAGACACACCCTTACTTCAAGTAACAAAGACATGCACTGACACCCAGTAACAAAGACATACACCTACACCCAGTAACACAGACATACACTGACACCAAGTAAGAAAGACATGCACTGACACCCAGTAACACAGACACACACTTACACCAAGTAACAAAGACATACATTGACACCCAGTAAGACAGACACACACATACACCAAGTAACAAAGACCTACACTGACACCCAGTAACACACACACACTTGCTCCAAGTAACAAAGACAGACACTGACACTCAGTAACAAAGACATACACTGACACCCAGTGACACAGACACACACTTGCACCAAGTAACAAAGACATACACTGACACCCAGTAACAAAGACACATATTTACAGCAAGTAACAAAGACATACATTGACACCCAGGAACACAGATACACACTTGCACCAAATAACACAGACATGCACTGACACCCAGTAATAAAGACATGCACTGACATCCAGTAACACAGACGCACTCTTACACCAAGTAACAAAGACATAAACTGACACCCAGTAACACAGACACACAGTGACACCAAGTAGCAAAGACACACACTTACATCAAGTAACAAAGACATACACTGACACCCAGTAACAAAGACATACACTCACAACCAGTAACAAAGACATACAGTTACACCCAGTAGCACAGACACACACTGACATCCAGTAACACAGACACACACTTACACCAAGTAACAAAGACAGACACTGACACCCAGTAACAAAGACACACACTGACACCCAGTAACAAAGACACACAATTACACCAAGTAACAAAGACATACACTGACATCCAGTAACACAGACACACACTTACACCAAGTAACAAAGACATACACTGACACCCAGTAACACATACACACACTGACGCCAAGTAGCAAAGACATGCACTGACACCAAGTAACAAAAGACATACACTGACAACCAGTAACAAAGATATACAATTACACCCAATAGCACAGACATACACTGACACCCAGTAACACAGACACACACTTACACCAAGTAACAAAGACATACACTGACACCCAGAAACACAGACACACCCTTACATCAAGTAACAAAGACATACACTGACACCCAGTAACATAGACACTCACTGACACCAAGTAACAAAGACATGCACTGACACCCAGTAACAAAGACATACACTGACAACCAGTGACACAGACACACACTTGCACCAAGTAGCAAAGACACGCCGCACTGACACCAAGTAACAAAGACATACACTGACAACCAGTAACAAAGACATACACTTACACCCAGTAACACAGAAATAATCTGACACCCAGTAACCCAGACGCACACTTACACCAAGTAACAAAGACACACACTGACACCCAGTAACAAAGACCAATACTGACACCCAGTAACACAGACACACACTTACACCAAGTAACAAAGACAGACACTGACACCCAGTAACAAAGACACACACTGACACCCAGTAACAAAGACACACAATTACACCAAGTTTCAAAGACATACACTGACATCCAGTAACACAGACACACACTTACACCAAGTAACAAAGACATACACTGACACCCAGTAACACATACACACACTGACGCCAAGTAGCAAAGACATGCACTGACACCAAGTAACAAAAGACAGACACTGACAACCAGTAACAAAGACATACAATTACACCCAGTGGCACAGACATACACTGACACCCAGTAACACAGACACACACTTACACCAAGTAACAAAGACATACACTGACACCCAGAAACTCAGACACACCCTTTCATCAAGTAACAAAGACATACACTGACACCCAGTAACATAGACACTCACTGACACCAAGTAACAAAGACATGCACTGACACCCAGTAACAAAGACATACACTGACAAACAGTGACACAGACACACACTTGCACCAAGTAGCAAAGACACGCCGCACTGACACCAAGTAACAAAGACATACACTGACAACCAGTAACAAAGACATACACTTACACCCAGTAACACAGAAATAATCTGACACCCAGTAACCCAGACGCACACTTACACCAAGTAACAAAGAAACACACTGACACCCAGTAACAAAGACATACACTGACACCAAGTAACAAAGACATACACTGACACACAGTAACAAAGACATACACTGACACCCAGTGACACAGACACACACTTGCACCAAGTAACAAAGACAGACACTGACACCCAGTAACACAGAGACACACTTAAACCAAGTAACAAAGACATACACTGACACCCAGTAACACAGACACACAATTGCACCAAGTAACACAGACATACACTGACACCCAGTAACAAAGACATACACTGACACACAGTAACACAGACACACACTTGCAACAAGTAACACAGACAGACGCTGACACCCAGTAACACAGACACACACTTACACCAAGTAACAAAGACATACACTGACACCTAGTAACACAGACACACACTGACACCAAGTAGCAAAGACACGCACTGACACCAAGTAACAAAGACATACACTGACAACCAGTAACAAAGACAAACACTTACACCCAGTAACACAGACATAAACTGACACCCAGTAACCCAGACGCACACATCCACCAAGTAACAAAGACACACACTGACACCAAGTAACAAGGACATACACTTTCACCCAGTAACACAGACATACACTGACACCCAGTAACACAGACACACATTTACATCAAGTAACAAAGACATACACTGACACCCAGTAACATAGACACACATTGACACCAAGTAACAAAGACATGCACTGACACCAAATAAAACAGACATACACTGACACCCAGTAACACAGACACACACATACACCAAGTAACAAAGACACACACTGACACCCAGTAACAAAGACATACACTGACACCCAGTAACAAAGACATACACTGACACCAAGTAACAAAGGCACACACTTACACCAAGTAAACAAAGACATACACTGACACCAAGTAACAAAGACATACACTGACACACAGTAACAAAGACACACACTGACACCCAGTAACACAGACACACACTGACACCAAGTAACAAGGACATACACTGACACCCACTAACAAAGACATACACTGACACCCAGTAACACAGACACACACTTACACCAAGTAACAAAGACACACACTGACAACAAGTAACAAAGACATACAGTGACACCCAGTAACACAGACAAACACATACACCAAGTAACAAAGACATACACTGACACCCAGTAACACAGACACACACTTGCACTAAGTAACAAAGACAGACACTGACACCCAGTAACAAAGACATACACTGACACCCAGTAACACAGACACACACTTGCACCAAGTAACAAAGAAGGACACTGACACCCAGTAACACAGACACACACTTACAACAAGTAACAAAGACACACACTGACACCAAGTAACAAAGACATACACTTACACCCAGTAACTTGGACATACACTGACACCAAGTAACAAAGACAGACACTGACGCCCAGTAACAAAGACATACACTGACACCCAGTGACACAGACACACACTTGCACCAAGTAACAAAGACAGACACTGACACCCAGTAACACAGACACACACTTAAACCAAGTAACAAAGACATACACTGACACCCAGTAACACAGACACACAATTGCACCAAGTAACACAGACATACACTGACACCCAGTAACAAAGACATACACTGACACCCAGTAACACAGACACACACTTGCAACAAGTAACACAGACAGACACTGCCACCGAGTAACACAGACACACACTTACACCAAGTAACAAAGAGATACACTGACATCCAGTAACACAGACACACACTTACACCAAGTAACAAAGACATACACTGACACCCAGTAACACAGACACACACTGACACCAAGCAGCAAAGACACGCACTGACACCAAGTAACAAAGACATACACTGACAACCAGTGACACAGACACACACTTGCACCAAGTAGCAAAGACACGCCGCACTGACACCAAGTAACAAAGACATACACTGACAACCAGTAACAAAGACATACACTTACACCCAGTAACACAGAAATAATCTGACACCCAGTAACCCAGACGCACACTTACACCAAGTAACAAAGACACACACTGACACCCAGTAACAAAGACATACACTGACGCCAAGTAACAAAGGCACACACTTACACTAAGTAACAAAGACATACACTGACACCAAGTAACAAAGACATACACTGACACACAGTAACAAAGACATACACTGACACCCAGTGACACAGACACACACTTGCACCAAGTAACAAAGACAGACACTGACACCCAGTAACACAGACACACACATAAACCAAGTAACAAAGACATACACTGACACCCAGTAACACAGACACACAATTGCACCAAGTAACACAGACATACACTGACACCCAGTAACAAAGACATACACTGACACCCAGTAACACAGACACACACTTGCAACAAGTAACACAGACAGACGCTGACACCCAGTAACACAGACACACACTTACACCTAGTAACAAAGAGATACACTGACATCCAGTAACACAGACACACACTTACACCAAGTAACAAAGACATACACTGACACCTAGTAACACAGACACACACTGACACCAAGTAGCAAAGACACGCACTGACACCAAGTAACAAAGACATACACTGACAACCAGTAACAAAGACATACACTTACACCCAGTAACACAGACATAAACTGACACCCAGTAACCCAGACGCACAAATCCACCAAGTAACAAAGACACATACTGAGACCAAGTAACAAAGACATACACTTTCACCCAGTAACACAGACATACACTGACACCCAGTAACACAGACACACATTTACATCAAGTAACAAAGACATACACTGACACCCAGTAACATAGACACACATTGACACCAAGTAACAAAGACATGCACTGACACCAAATAAAACAGACATACACTGACACCCAGTAACACAGACACACACATACACCAAGTAACAAAGACACACACTGACACCCAGTAACAAAGACATACACTGACACCCAGTAACAAAGACATACACTGACACCAAGTAACAAAGGCACACACTTACACCAAGTAACAAAGACATACACTGACACCAAGTAACAAAGACATACACTGACACACAGTAACAAAGACACACACTGACACCCAGTAACACAGACACACAGTGACACCAAGTAACAAGGACATACACTGACACCCAGTAACAAAGACATACAATGACACCCAGTAACACAGACACACACTTACACCAAGTAACAAAGACACACACTGACAACAAGTAACAAAGACATACAGTGACACCCAGTAACACAGACAAACACATACACCAAGTAACAAAGACATACACTGACACCCAGTAACACAGACACACACTTGCACTAAGTAACAAAGACAGACACTGACACCCAGTAACAAAGACATACACTGACACCCAGTAACACAGACACACACTTGCACCAAGTAACAAAGACGGACACTGACACCCAGTAACACAGACACACACTTACAACAAGTAACAAAGACACACACTGACACCAAGTAACAAAGACATACACTTACACCCAGTAACACAGACATACACTGACACCAAGTAACAAAGACAGACACTGGCGCCCAGTAACAAAGACATACACTGACACCCAGTGACACAGACACACACTTGCACCAAGTAACAAAGACAGACACTGACACCCAGTAACACAGACACACACTTAAACCAAGTAACAAAGACATACACTGACACCCAGTAACACAGACACACAATTGCACCAAGTAACACAGACATACACTGACACCCAGTAACACAGACACAAACTTGCAACAAGTAACACAGACAGACACTGCCACCGAGTAACACAGACACACACTTACACCAAGTAACAAAGAGATACACTGACATACAGTAACACAGACACACACTTACACCAAGTAACAAAGACATACACTGACACCCAGTAACACAGACACACACTGACACCAAGCAGCAAAGACACGCACTGACACCAAGTAACAAAGACATACACTGACAACCAGTAACAAAGACATACACTTACACACAGTAACACAGACATAAACTGACACACAGTAACCCAGACGCACACATCCACCAAGTAACAAAGACACACACTGACACCAAGTAACAAAGACATACACTTTCACCCAGTAACACAGACATACACTGACACCCAGTAACACAGACACACATTTACATCAAGTAACAAAGACATACACTGACACCCAGTAACATAGACACACACTGACACCAAGTAACAAAGACATGCACTGTCACCAAATAACACAGACATACACTGACACCCAGTAACACAGACACACACTTACACCAAGTAACAAAGACACACACTGACACCCAGTAACAAAGACATACACTGACACCAAGTAACAAAGGCACACACTTACACCAAGTAACAAAGACATACACTGACACCAAGTAACAAAGACATACACTGACACACAGTAACAAAGACACACACTGACACCCAGTAACACAGACACACACTGACACCAAGTAACAAGGACATACACTGACACCCAGTAACAAAGACATTCACTGACACCCAGTAACACAGACACACACTTACACCAAGTAACAAAGACACACACTGACAACAAGTAACAAAGACATACAGTGACACCCAGTAACACAGACAAACACATACACCAAGTAACAAAGACATACACAGACACCCAGTAACACAGACACACACTTGCAATAAGTAACAAAGACAGACACTGACACCCAGTAACAAAGACATACACTGAAACCCAGTAACACAGACACACACTTGCACCAAGTAACAAAGACGGACACTGACACCCAGTAACACAGACACACACTTACAACAAGTAACAAAGACATACACTGACACCCAGTAACACAGACACACACTTGCACTAAGTAACACAGACATACACTGACACCCAGTAACAAAGACATACACTGACACCCAGTAACACAGACACACACTTACACGAAGTAACAAAGACATACACTGACACACAGTAACAAAGACACACACTGACACCCAGTAACAAAGACACACAATTACACCAAGTAACAAAGACATACACTGACATCCGGTAACACAGACACACACTTACACCAAGTAACAAAGACATACACTGACACCTAGTAACACATACACACACTGACGCCAAGTAGCAAAGACATGCACTGACACCAAGTAACAAAAGACATACACTGACAACCAGTAACAAAGACATACAAATACACCCAGTAGCACAGACATACACTGACACCCAGTAACACAGATACACACTTACACCAAGTAACAAAAACATACACTGACACCCAGAAACACAGACACACCCTTACACCAAGTAACAAAGACATGCACTGACACCCAGTAACAAAGACATACACTGACAACCAGTGACACAGACACACACTTGCACCAAGTAGCAAAGACACGCCGCACTGACACCAAGTAACAAAGACATACACTGACAACCAGTAACAAAGACATACACGTACACCCAGTAACACAGAAATAATCTGACACCCAGTAACCCAGACGCACACTTCCACCAAGTAACAAAGACACACACTGACACCAAGTAACAAAGACATACACTTACACCCAGTAACACAGACATACACTGACACCAAGTAACAAAGACAGACACTGACGCCCAGTAACAAAGACATACACTGACACCCAGTGACACAGAAACACACTTGCACCAAGTAACAAAGACATACACTGACACCCAGTAACACAGACACACAATTGCACCAAGTAACACAGACATACACTGACACCCAGTAACAAAGACATACACTGACACCCAGTAACACAGACACACACTTGCAACAAGTAACACAGACAGACACTGACACCCAGTAACACAGACACATACTTACACCAAGTAACAAAGAGATACACTGACATCCAGTAACACCGACACACACTTACACCAAGTAACAAAGACATACACTGTCACCTAGTAACACAGACACACACTGACACCAAGCAGCAAAGACACGCACTGACACCAAGTAACAAAGACATACACTGACAACCAGTAACAAAGACATACACTTACACCCAGTAACACAGACATAAACTGACACTCAGTAACCCAGACGCACACATCCACCAAGTAACAAAGACACACACTGACACCAAGTAACAAAGACATACACTTTCACCCAGTAACACAGACATACACTGACACCCAGTAACACAGACACACACTTACATCAAGTAACAAAGACATACACTGACACCCAGTAACATAGACACACACTGACACCAAGTAACAAAGACATGCACTTACACCAAGTAACAAAGACATACACTGACACACAGTAACAAAGACACACACTGACACCCAGTAACAAAGACACACAATTACACCAAGTAACAAAGACACACACTTACACCCAGTTGCACAGACATACACTGACACCCAGTAACACAGACACACACTTACACCAAGTAACAAAGACAAACACTGACACCAAGAAACACAGACACACCCTTACATCAAGTAACAAAGACATACACTGACACCCAGTAACATAGACGCTCACTGACACCAAGTAACAAAGACATGCACTGACAACCAGTAACAAAGAAATACACCTACACCCAGTAACACAGACATACACTGACACCAAGTAAGAAAGACATGCACTGACACCCAGTAACACAGACACACACTTACACCAAGTAACAATGACATAGATTGACACCCAGTAAGACAGACACACACATACACCAAGTAACAAAGACCTACACTGACACCCAGTAACACACACACTTGCTCCAAGTAACAAAGACAGACACTGACACCCAGTAACAAAGACATACACTGACACCCAGTGACACAGACACACACTTGCACCAAGTAACAAAGACATACACTGTCACCCAGTAACACAGACACACACTGACACCAAGCAGCAAAGACACGCACTGACACCAAGTAACAAAGACATACACTGACAACCAGTAACAAAGACATACACTTACACCCAGTAACACAGACATAAACTGACACCCAGTAACCCAGACGCACACATCCACCAAGTAACAAAGACACACACTGACACCAAGTAACAAAGACATACACTTTCACCCAGTAACACAGACATACACTGACACCCAGTAACACAGACACACACTTACATCAAGTAACAAAGACATACACTGACACCCAGTAACATAGACACACACTGACACCAAGTAACAAAGACATGCACTTACACCAAGTAACAAAGACATACACTGACACACAGTAACAAAGACACACACTGACACCCAGTAACAAAGACACACAATTACACCAAGTAACAAAGACTTACACATACACCCAGTTGCACAGACATACACTGACACCCAGTAACACAGACACACACTTACACCAAGTAACAAAGACATACACTGACATCAAGAAACACAGACGCACCCTTACATCAAGTAACAAAGACATACACTGACACCCAGTAACATAGACGCTCACTGAAACCAAGTAACAAAGACATGCACTGACAACCAGTAACAAAGACATACACCTACACCCAGTAACACAGACATACACTGACACCAAGTAAGAAAGACATGCACTGACACCCAGTAACACAGACACACACTTACACCAAGTAACAAAGACATAGATTGACACCCAGTAAGACAGACACACACATACACCAAGTAACAAAGACCTACACTGACACCCAGTAACACACACACTTGCTCCAAGTAACAAAGACAGACACTGACACCCAGTAACAAAGACATACACTGACACCCAGTGACACAGACACACACTTGCACCAAGTAACAAAGACAGACACTGACACCCAGTAACCTAGCACACACTTACACCAAGTAACAAAGACATACATTGACACCCAGGAACACAGATACACACTTGCACCAAATAACACAGACATACACTGACACCCAGTAATAAAGACATACACTGACATCCAGTAACACAGACGCACACTTACACCAAGTAGCAAAGACACACACTTACATCAAGTAACAAAGACATACACTGACACCCAGTAACAAAGACATACACTCACAACCAGTAACAAAGACATACAGTTACACCCAGTAGCACAGACATACACTGACATCCAGTAACACAGACACACACTTACAGCAAGTAAAAAAGACATACACTGACACCCAGAAACACAGACACACACTGACACCCAGTAACATAGACATACAGTTACACCCAGTCACACAGACATACACTGACACCAAGTTACAAAGACCAACACTGACACCCAGTAACAAAGACACACAATTACACCAAGTAACAAAGACATACACTGACACCCAGTAACACATACACACACTGACGCCAAGTAGCAAAGACATGCACTGACACCACGTTCCGAAGAAGGGTCACTGACCCGAAACGTTAACTCTGCTTCTCTTTCTACAGATGCTGCCAGACCTGCTGAGTGAATCCAGCATTTCTTGTTTTTGTTTCAGATTTCCAGCATCCGCAGTATTTTGCTTTTATTTTAGTGTTTAATCCACTGCCACTTCTCTTCCAGGAATGCCTACCTTGAAGAAGTTCTGCTCTTCTCTCCGACGGGATTTTCGTTTGTCTCTTTTACCTTGTTCACCTTCATTGCTTTCTATTTCCCTCCTGGTGTTTGATAAGGTATCTACCAAAACTCGTTTTCACAGCCACATCTCCTTCCTCAGTGACTGTCTCCGGCTCCGACTGATTCCACGTGGATTCCAACTGCAGTTTCACCCATCATGCTTTGAAACCACCCAGGATCACAGGTATCTCCGAGAAATACAACGTTCCTCGGACTGCTACTCTCGCCGTATCCTGAGATCCACGCTCAGTGCTATGCGCCGCCATATGCACACACTGGACCTCTCTCTCCAGCAGCACCGTCTCACCTTATCTCAAATCTGTTCTACTCCGCAGTTTCATCTCATCTTACGTCTCATCCGACGCATTAACAAAAAACTTTTTTTCTTCCTTTCAGGTGTTAAGGAACGCAAGCTCCAGCAGCTGATGGGGACTAATGCCCCTCCAGATCCTCCTTCCGCTTCACTTCCCTCTGACCCCACCCCTTCTGATCTGACCCCTTGCCGTGTATTCACTATACCCTCTGACCTCCCCCTCTCTGATGCTGAGCGTTCTGTACTCAGCAAAGGACTCAGTTTTATCCCCTTACGCCCCCACCTCAATGAATTTCGCGCTCGGCATGACGTTGAGCTCTTCTTCCGTCGCCTCCGCCTCCGGGCTCACTTCTTTGACCAGGAGTCCTCCCCCCGACCAGCAGACCCATTCACCCGCCTCCAGTATTCTCCCTCTACCTGGACCCCTCACCCTGGCCTCTTACCCGCTCTTGATCTCTTCATTGAAAACTGTCGGCGAGACATTGGTCGTCTCAATTTCTCTGCCCCCCTCACTCACTCTAACCTGTCCCCCTCTGAACTTGAGGCACTCCGTTCTCTCAGGTCTAACCCCGACATGGTCATCAAACCTGCAGACAAGGGTGGTGCTGTTGTTGTATGGCGTACCGACCTCTACCTTGCAGAAGCTCAACGCCAACTCACAGACACCTCTTCCTACCTCCCTCTGGACCATGACCCCACCACCGAACATCAAGCCACCGTCCAAAGGACTGTCACTGACCTCATCTCCTCTGGAGATCTTCCCTCTACAGCTTCCATCCTCATAGTCCTGCAACCCCGGACAGCCCGCTTCTATCTCCTTCCCAAAATCCACAAACGGGACTGTCCCGGCAGACCCATTGTGTCAGCCTGCTCCTGCCCAACTGAACTTATTTCTTCCTATCTAGACTCCATTTTTTCTCCGCTGGTGCAGTCTCTTCCCACCTACATCCGTGACTCTTCTGACGCCCTACGTCATTTTGACAATTTCCAGTTTCCTGGTCCCAACCGCCTCCTCTTCACTATGGACGTCCAATCGCTCTACACCTCCATCCCCCACCAGGATGGTTTGAGGGCTCTCCGCTTCTTCCTTGAACAGAGGCCCAACCAGTCCCCATCCACCACCACCCTCCTCTGCCTGGCTGAACTTGTTCTCACATTGAACAACTTCTCCTTCAACTCCACGCACTTCCTTCAAGTAAAAGGTGTCGCTATGGGTACCCGCATGGGTCCTAGTTATGCCTGTCTTTTTGTGGGATATGTCGAGCATTCTTTGTTCCAGTCCTACTCAGGCCCCCTCCCCCAACTCTTTTTCCGGTACATTGATGACTGTATCGGTGCCGTTTCCTGCTCCCGCCCCGAACTCGAAAACTTTATCAACTTTGCTTCCAATTTCCACCCTTCTCTCACCTTTACATGGTCCATCTCTGACACTTCCCTTCCCTTCCTCGACTTCTCTGTCTCCATCTCTGGGGACAGGTTGTCTACGAATATCCATTATAAGCCCACAGACTCCCACAGCTACCTCGACTACACTTCTTCACACCCTACCTCCTGTAAGGACTCCATTCCATTCTCCCAGTTTCTCCGTCTCCGACGCATCTGCTCTGATGATGCTACCTTCCATGACGGTGCTTCTGATATGACCTCCTTTTTCCTCAACCGAGGATTTCCCCCCACTGTGGTTGACAGGGCCCTCAACCGTGTCCGACCCATTCCCCGCACCTCTACCCTCACCCCTTCCCCTCCCTCCCAGAACCGTGACAGGGTTCCCCTTGTCCTCACTTTTCATCCCACCAGCCTCCATATCCAAAGGATCATCCTCCGCCATTTTCGCCACCTCCAGCGTGATGCCACTACCAGTCGCATCTTCCCCTCCCTTCCCCTGTCAGCATTCCGAAGGGATCGTTCCCTCCGCGACACCCTGGTCCACTCCTCCATTACCCCCACCACCTCGTCCCCGTCCCAGGGCACCTTCCCCTGCAATCGCAGGAGGTGTAATACCTGCCCATTTACCTCCTCTCTCCTCACTATCCTAGGCCCCAAACACTCCTTTCAGGTGAAGCAGCGATTTACTTGTACTTCTTTCAATGTAGTATACTGTATTCGCTGCTCACAGTGTGGTCTCCTCTACATTGGGGAGACCAAGCGCAGACTGGGTGACCGCTTTGCGGAACATCTCCGCTCAGTCCGCAAGCAGGACCCTGAGCTTCCGGTTGCTTGCCATTTCAACACTCCCCCCTGCTCTCATGCTCACATCTCTGTCCTGGGATTGCTGCAGTGTTCCAGTGAACATCAACGCAAGCTCGAGGAACAGCATCTCATCTACCGATTAGGCACACTACAGCCTGCCGGACTGAACATTGAGTTCAATAATTTCAGAGCATGACAGCCCCCCACTTTACTTTCATTTTTAGTTATTTTTTCTTCCTTTTTTTTGCATTCCTTTTTACATTTTTTGCATTTATTTCATTTCATCTTACTTTGTTCAGTTTGCTTACCCACTGTTTTTTTCAGGTTGTTTTTCTTCATGTTTGCACTTGCTGATGTTCTATATTCAGTATATTCACACCTAATCTGTACTAATGCTTTGTCTTTCAAAACACCATTAACATATTGTTTGCCTTTGCTCTGTGACCTTTTGGTCAGCTATGTGGCCTGGTCCAATCTGCACCTTCTCCTTTGTTATCTCTTGCCCAACCCCCACCTCACTTGTTTATAATCTGTGACTTTTCTAATATTTGTCAGTTCCGAAGAAGGGTCACTGACCCGAAACGTTAACTCTGCTTCTCTTTCTACAGATGCTGCCAGACCTGCTGAGTGAATCCAGCATTTCTTGTTTTTGTTTCAGATTTCCAGCATCCGCAGTATTTTGCTTTTATTTATAACAAAAGACATACACTGACAACCAGTAACAAAGACATACAATTACACCCAGTAGCACAGACATACACTGACACCCAGTAACACAGACACACACTTACACCAAGTAACAAAGACATACACTGACACCCAGAAACACAGACACACCCTTACATCAAGTAACAAAGACATACACTGACACCCAGTAACATAGACACTCACTGACACCAAGTAACAAAGGCATGCACTGACACCCAGTAACAAAGACATACACTGACAACCAGTGACACAGACACACACTTGCACCAAGTAGCAAAGACACGCCGCACTGACACCAAGTAACAAAGACATCCACTGACAACCAGTAACAAAGACATACACTTACACCCAGTAACACAGAAATAATCTGACACCCAGTAACCCAGACGCACACTTCCACCAAGTAACAAAGACACACACTGACACCAAGTAACAAAGACATACACTTACACCCAGTAACACAGACATACACTGACACCAAGCAACAAAGACAGACACTAACGCCCAGTAACAAAGACATACACTGACACCCAGTGACACAGACACACACTTGCACCAAGTAACAAAGACAGACACTGACACCCAGTAACACAGACACACACTTAAACCAAGTAACAAAGACATACACTGACACCCAGTAACACAGACACACAATTGCACCAAGTAACACAGACATACACTGACACCCATTAACAAAAAACATACACTGACACCCAGTAACACAGACACACACTTGCAACAAGTAACACAGACAGACACTGACACCCAGTAACACAGACACATACTTACACCAAGTAACAAAGAGATACACTGACATCCAGTAACACAGACACACACTTACACCAAGTAACAAAGACATACACTGACACCCAGTAACACAGACACACACTGACACCAAGCAGCAAAGACACGCACTGACACCAAGTAACAAAGACATACACTGACAACCAGTAACAAAGACATACACTTACACCCAGTAACACTGACATAAACTGACACCCAGTAACCCAGACGCACACATCCACCAAGTAACAAAGACACACACTGACACCAAGTAACAAAGACATACACTTTCACCCAGTAACACAGACATACACTGACACCCAGTAACACAGACACACACTTACATCAAGTAACAAAGACATACACTGACACCCAGTAACATAGACACACACTGACACCAAGTAACAAAGACATGCACTGACACCAAATAACAAAGACATACACTTACACCAAGTAACACAGACATACACTGACACCCAGTAACACAGACACACACTTACACCAAGTAACAAAGACACACACTGTCCCCCAGTAACAAAGACATACACTGACACCCAGTAACAAAGACATACACTGACACCAAGTAACAAAGACATACACTGACACCCAGTAACAAAGACACACACTGACACCCAGTAACAAAGACACACAATTACACCAAGTAAAAAAGACTTACACTTACACCCAGTTGCACAGAAATACACTGACACCCAGTAACACAGACACACACTTACACCAAGTAACAAAGACATACACTGACAGCAAGAAACACAGACACACACTTACTTCAAGTAACAAAGACATACACTGACACCCAGTAACATAGACGCTCACTGACACCAAGTAACAAAGACATGCACTGACACCCAGTAACAAAGACATACACCTACACCCAGTAACACAGACATACACTGACACCAAGTAAGAAAGACATGCACTGACACCCAGTAAGACAGACACACACATACACCAAGTAACAAAGACCTACACTGACACCCAGTAACACACACACTTGCTCCAAAAAACAAAGACAGACACTGACACCCAGTAACACAGACACACACTTACACCAAGTAACAAAGACATACATTGACACCCAGGAACACAGATACACACTTGCACCAAATAACACAGACATACACTGACACCCAGTAACAAAGACATACACTGACACCCAGTAGCACAGACACACACTTGCAACAGGGAACAAAGACAGACACTGACGCCCAGTAACACAGACACACAATTACACCAAGTAATAAAGACATACACTGACATCCAGTAACACAGACGCATACTTACACCAAGTAACAAAGACATAAACTGACACCCAGTAACACAGACACACAGTGACACCAAGTAGCAAAGACACACCTTTACATCAAGTAACAAAGACATACACTGACACCCAGTAACAAAGACATACACTCACAACCAGTAACAAAGACATACAGTTACACCCAGTAGCACAGACATACACTGACATCCAGTAACACAGACACACACTTACAGCAAGTAAAAAAGACATACACTGACACCCAGAAACACAGACACACACTGACACCCAGTAACATAGACACTCACTGACACCAAGTAACAAAGACATGCATTGACACCCAGTAACAAAGACATACAGTTACACCCAGTCACACAGACATACACTGACACCAAGTTACAAAGACCAACACTGACACCCAATAACACAGACACACACTTACACCAAGTAACAAAGACATACACTGACACACAGTAACAAAGGCACACACTGACACCCAGTAACAAAGACATACACTTGCACCAAGTAACAAAGACAGACACTGACACCCAGTAACACAGACACACACTTACACAACTAACACAGACATGCACTGACACCCAGTAACATAGACATACTCTGACACCCAGGAACACAGACACATACTGACACCAAGGAACAAAGACACACACTGGTACCCAGTAACAAAGAAATACACTGACACCCAGTAACTAAGACATACACTGACACCCAGGAACAAAGACATACACTGATACCCAGTAACACAGACATACACTGACACCAAGTAACAAAGACATACACAGACACCAAGTAATGCAGACATACACTGACACCCAGTAACAAAGTCACACACTGACACCAAGTAACAAAGACATACACTGACACCCAGTAACACAGACATACACTGACACCAAGTAACAAAGACATCCACTGACACCAAGTAACACAGACACGCACTGACACCCAGTATCAAAGACATACACTTCCACCCAGTAACACAGACATGCACTGACACCTAGTAACACAGACATACATTTACACCAAGTAACAAAGACAGACAATGACGCCCAGTAACACAGACAAACACTTACACCAAGTAACAAGGACACACACTGACACGCAGTAACAAAGACATACACTTACACCAAGTAACAAAGACATACACTGACACCAAATAACAAAGACATACTCTGACACCCAGTAACAAAGACACACACTTACACCAAGTTACACAGACATACACTGACACCCAGTAACACAGACACACACTTACACCAATTAACAAAGACATACACTGCCACCCACTAACACAGACACACACTGACACCAAGTAACAAAGACATGCACTGACACCTAATAACAAAGACATACACTTACACCAAGTAACACAGACATACACTGACACCCAGTAACACAGACACACACTTACACCAAGTAACACAGACATACACTGACACCCAGTAACACAGACACACACTTACACCAATTAACAAAGACATTCACTGCCACCCACTAACACAGACACACACTGACACCAAGTAACAAAGACATTCACTGACACCAAATAACAAAGACATACACTTACTCCAAGTAACACAGACATACACTGACACCCAGTAACACAGACACACACTTACACCAAGTAACAAAGACACACACTGACACCCAGTAACAAAGACATACACTGACACCAAGTAACAAAGACATACACTGACACCCAGTAACAATGACATACACTGACACCAAGTAACAAAGACACACACTTACACCAAATAACAAAGACATACACTGACACCAAGTAACAAAGACATACACTGACACAAAGTAACAAAGACACACACTGACACCCAGTAACACAGACACACACTGACACCAAGTAACAAGGACATACACTGAAACCCAGTAACAAAGACATACACTGATACCCAGTTGCACAGACACACACTTACACCAAGTAACAAAGACATACACTGACACCCAGTAACAAAGACATACACTGACACCCAATAACTCAGACACACACATACACCAAGTAACAAAGACATACACTGACACCCAGTAACACAGACACACACTTGCACTAAGTAACAAAGACAGACACTGACACCCAGGAACAAAGACATACACTGACACCAAGTAACACAGACACACACTTGCACCAAGTAACAAAGACGGACACTGACACCCAGTAACACAGTCACACACTTATAACAAGTAACAAAGACATACACTGACACCCAGTGACACAGACACACACTGACACCAAGTAACAAGGACATACACTGACACACAGTAACAAAGACACACACTGACACCCAGTGACACAGACACACACTGACACCAAGTAACAAGGACATACACTGACACCCAGTAACAAAGACATACACATACACCCAGTAACACAGACACACACTTACACCAAGTAACAAAGACACACACTGACACCCAGTAACAAAGACATACACTTGCACAAAGTAACAAAGACAGACACTGACACCCAGTAACATAGACACACACTTACACCAAGTAACAAAGACATACACTGACACCCAGTAACACAGACACACACTTACACCAAGTCACAAAGACATGCACTGACACCCAGTAACAAAGACATACACTTACACCCAGTAACACAGACATACACTGACACTCAGTAACAAAGACATACACTGACACCCAGTAACACAGACACACACTTGCACCAAGTAACAAAGACGGACACTGGCACCCAGTAACACAGACACACACTTACAACAAGTAACAAAGACAGTCACAGACACCCACTATCACAGACACACACTTGCACCAAGTACCAAAGACAGTCACAGACACCCAGTATCACAGACATACACTACCACAAGTAACAAAGACATATACTGACATCCAGTAACACAGACACACACTTACACCAAGTAACAAAGACACACACTGACACCCAGTAACACATACACACAATGACGCCAAGTAGCAAAGACATGCACTGACACCAAGGAACAAAGACATACACTGACAACCAGTAACAAAGACATACACTTACACCCAGTAACACTGACATACACTGACACTCAGTAACACAGACACACACTTACACCAAGTAACAAAGACTTACACTGACACCCAGAAAGACAGACACACACGTACATCAAGAAACAGAGACATACACTGACACCCAGTAACATAGACACTCACTGACACCAAGTAACAAAGACATACACTGACACCGAGTAACAAAGACGTACACTGATACCCAGTAACACAGACATACACTGGCACCAAGTAACAAAGACATACACTGACACCCAGTAACAAAGACATACACTGACACCCAGTAACACAGACTCACACTTACACCAAGTAACAAAGACACACACTGACACCCAGTAACAAAGACATACACTTGCACAAAGTAACAAAGACAGACACTGATACCCAGTAACATAGACACACACTTACACCAAGTAACAAAGACATACACTGACACCCAGTAACACAGACACACACTTACACCAAGTAACAAAGACATGCACTGACACCCAGTAACAAAGACATACACTTACACCCAGTAACACAGACATACACTGACACTCAGTAACAAAGACATATACTGACACCCAGTAACACAGACACACACTTGCACCAAGTAACAAAGACGGACACTGACACCCAGTAACACAGACACACACTTACAACAAGTAACAAAGACATATACTGACACCCAGTAACACAGACACACACTTGCACCAAGTAACACAGACATACACTGACACCCAGTAACAAAGTCATACACTGACACCAAGTATCACAGACACACACTTGCACCAACTAACAAAGACAGTCACAGACACCCAGTATCACAGACACACACTTACACCAAGTAACAAAGACATACACTGACATCCAGTAACACAGACACACACTTACACCAAGTAACAAAGACACACACTGACACCCAGTAACACATACACACACTGACGCCAAGTAGCAAAGACATGCACTGACACCAAGTAATAAAGACATACACTGAAAACCAGTAACAAAGACATACACTTACACCCAGTAACACAGACATACACTGACACACAGTAACACAGACACACACTTACACCAAGTAAC
The DNA here is from genome assembly GCF_036365525.1 of Heterodontus francisci. Taxonomy (NCBI): domain Eukaryota; kingdom Metazoa; phylum Chordata; class Chondrichthyes; order Heterodontiformes; family Heterodontidae; genus Heterodontus; species Heterodontus francisci. The sequence continues at coordinate 82,433 of NC_090405.1, read as the reverse complement.
AAAGACTTACACTGACACCCAGAAACACAGACACACACTTACATCAAGTAACAAAGACATACACTGACACCCAGTAGCATAGACACTCACTGACACCAAGTAACAAAGACATACACTGACACCCAGTAACACAGACACACACTTACACCAAGTAACAAAGACACACACTGACACCCAGTAACAAAGACATACACTTGCACCAAGTAACAATGACAGATACTGACACCCAGTAACACAGAGACACACTTCCACCAAGTAACAAAGACATACACTGACACCCAGTAACACAGACACACACTTACACCAAGTAACAAAGACATACACTGACACCCAGTAACACAGACACACACTGACACCAAGTAACAAAAACACGCACTGACACCCAGTAACAAAGACATACATTTACACCCAGTAACACAGACATACACTGACACCACATAACACAGACATACACTTACACCAAGTCACAAAGACATACACTGACACCCAGTAACATAGACGCACACTTACACCAAGTAACAAAGACAAACACTGACACCAAGTAACAAAGACATACACTTACACACAGTAACACAGACAGACAGTTACACCCAGTCACACAGACATACACTGAAACCCATTAACACAGACACACACTTGCACCAAGTAACAAATACATACACTGACACCCAGTAACAAAGACAGACACTGACACCCAGTAACACAAACACACACTTACACCCAGTAACAAAGACACACACTGACACCCAGTAACACAGACATACACTGACACCAAGTAACACAGACACACACTGACACCAAGTAACAAAGACATACACTGACACCAAGTTACAAAGACATACACTGACACCCAGTAACACAGACATACACTGACACTAAGTAACAAAGACACACACTGTCACCCAGTAACACAGACATACACTGACACCCAGTAACACAGACATACACTGACACCAAGTAACAAAGACATACACTGACACCAAGTAACACAGACATACACTGACACCCAGTAACAAAGACATACACTGACACCAAGTAACAAAGACATACACTGACACCCAGTAACACAGACATACACTGGCACCAAGTAACAAAGACATACACTGACACCCAGTAATAAAGACATACACTGACACCGAGTAACAAAGACGTACACTGATACCCAGTAACACAGACATACACTGACACCAAGTAACAAAGACATACACTGACACCATGTAACAAATACATACACTGACACCCAATAACACAGACATACACTGACACCAAGTAACAAAGACATACACTGACACCCAGTAACACAGACATATACTGACACCAAGTAACAAAGACATACACTGACACCGAGAAACAAAGACATACACTGATACCCAGTAACACAGACATACACTGACACCAAGTAACAAAGACATACACTGACACCCAGTAACAAAGACATACACTGACACCCAGTAACACAGACATACACTGACACCAAGTAACAAAGACATACACTGACACCCAGTAACAAAGACATACACTGTTCCCCAATAACACAGACACACACTGACACCAAGTAACAAAGACATACACTGACACCAAGTAACAAAGACATACACTTACACCCAGTAACACAGACATACACTGACACCCAGTAACAAAGACATACACTTACACCAAGTAACAAAGACATACACTGACACCAGGTAACAAAGACATACACTGACACCCAGTAACACGGACACATACTGACATCTAGTAACACAGAGACACACTGACACCCAGTAAGAAACACACACTGACATCCAGTACCACAGAGACACACTGACACCCAGTAACACGGACACACACTGGCACCCAGGAACACCGACACACACTGACACCCAGTATCACAGACACACACTGACACCCAGTAACACGGACATGCACTGACATCCAGTACCACAGACATATACTGACACCAAGTAACAAAGACATACACTGACACCGAGAAACAAAGACATACACTGATACCCAGTAACACAGACATACACTGACACCAAGTAACAAAGACATACACTGACACCCAGTAACAAAGACATACACTGACACCCAGTAACACAGACATACACTGACACCAAGTAACAAAGACATACACTGACACCCAGTAACAAAGACGTACACTGTTCCCCAATAACGCAGACACACACTGACACCAAGTAACAAAGACATACACTGACACCAATTAGCAAAGACATACACTTACACCCAGTAACACAGACATACACTGACACCCAGTAACAAAGACATACACTTACACCAAGTAACAAAGACATACACTGACACCAAGTAACAAAGACATACACTGACACCCAGTAACACGGACACACACTGACATCTAGTAACACAGAGACACACTGACACCCAGTAAGAAACACACACTGACATCCAGTACCACAGAGACACACTGACACCCAGTAACACGGACACACACTGGCACCCAGGAACACCGACACACACTGACACCCAGTATCACAGACACACACTGACACCCAGTAACACGGACACAAACTGACACCCAGGAACACAGACACACACTGACACCCAGTATCACAGACACCCACTGACACCCAGTAACACATACACACACTGACACCCACTATCACAGACATGCACGCATACACAGTAACAATTACACACACTGACACCCACTTACACAAACAGAAACACACTGACATCCAGTAGCACAGACACAAACTGACACCAAGTAACATAAACAGACACACACTGACACCCAGTAACACAGAACCACACTGACACCCAGTAACACAAACAGAAACACACTGACACCCAGTAGCACAGACACAAACTGACACCAAATAACATAAACAGACACACACTGACACCCAGTAACACAGACACACACTGACACCCAGTAACACAAACAGATATACACTGACACCCAGCAGCAGAGACACAAACTGACACTAAATAACATAAACAGACACACTCTGACACCCAGGAGCACAGACACACACTGACACCAAATAACATAAACAGACACACACTGACACCCAGTAACACAAACACTGTGGCACCCAGTAACATAAACACACCTGACACCCAGTACAACAGACGCACACTGACACCCAGGAACACAGACAAACACTGACATCCAGTACCACAGACATACACTAACACCCAGTAACACAGACACACACTGACATCCAGTACCACAGATACACACACACACAGTAACACGGACACACACTGACACCCAGGAACACAGACACACACTGACACCCACCATCACAGACATACACTCATACACAGTAACAATTACACACACTTACACCCACGTACACAAACATAAACACACTGACATCCAGTAGCACAGACACACACTGACACCAAGTAATATAAACAGACACACACTGACACCCATTAACACCAACAGACACACACTGACACCCAGTAACACAGACACATACTGACACCCAGGAACACAGAAAAACACTGACACCCAGTACCAAAGACACACACTGACACCCAGTAACACACACACACCTGACACCCAGTATCATTGACACACACTGACACCCAGTAACACAGACACACACTGACACCCAAGAACACAGACACACATTGACACCCACTATCACAGACACTATCACAGACACAGTACACTGACACACACTGACACCCGGGAACACAATCAATCACAAACGGACAACCCATATCATAGAAACGCACTGACAGCCGGTATCACAGGATCACACTGACTCCCAAGACACTGATCCACACTGATACCCAGTGTCACAGAGACATACTTACACCAAGTAACACAAACAGACACCCAGTAACACAGACACATAGTGACACCAAGTGACATAAGGAGACCCACACTGACACCCAATAACATATACAGACACACACTGACACCCAGTAACACAGACACACACTTGCACCAAGTAACAAAGACAGTCACAGACACCCAGTATCACAGACACACACTTACACCAAGTAACAAAGACATACACTGACATCCAGTAACACAGACACACACTTACACCAAGTAACAAAGACACACACTGACACCCAGTAACACATACACACACTGACGCCAAGTAGCAAAGACATGCACTGACACCAAGTAACAAAGACATACACTGAAAACCAGTAACAAAGACATACACTTACACCCAGCAACACAGACATACACTGACACCAGTAACACAGACACACACTTACACCTAGTAACAAAGAAATACACTGACACCCAGAAACACAGACAAACACTTTACATCAAGTAAAAAAGACATAAACTGACACCCAGTAACATAGACACTCACTGACACCAAGTAACAAAGACATGCACTGACACCCAGTAACAAAGACATACACATACACCCAGTAACACAGACATACACTGACACCAAGTAAGAAAGACATGCACTGACACCCAGTAACACAGACACACACTCACACCAAGTAACAAGGACATACACTGACACCCAGTAACAAAGACATACACTGACACCCAGTAACACAGACACACACTTACACTAAGTAACAAAGACACACACTGACACCCAGTAACAAAGACATACACTTGCACAAAGTAACAAAGACAGATAGTGACACCCAGTAACACAGACACACACTTACACCAAGTAACAAAGACATACACTGACACCCAGTAACACAGACACACACTTACAACAAGTAACAAAGACAGTCACAGACACCCAGTATCACAGACACACACTTGCACCAAGTAACAAAGACAGTCACAGACACCCAGTATCACAGACACACACTTACACCAAGTAACAAAGACATACACTGACATCCAGTAACACAGACACACACTTACACCAAGTAACAAAGACACACACTGACACCCAGTAACACATACACACAATGACGCCAAGTAGCAAAGACATGCACTGACACCAAGGAAGAAAGACATACACTGACAACCAGTAACAAAGACATACACTTACACCCAGTAACACAGACATACACTGACACCCAGTAACGCAGACACACACTTACACCAAGTAACAAAGACTTACACTGACACCCAGAAAGACAGACACACACTTACATCAAGTAACAGAGACATACACTGACACCCAGTAACATAGACACTCACTGACACCAAGTAACAAAGACATACACTGACACCGAGTAACAAAGACGTACACTGATACCCAGTAACACAGACATCCACTGACACCAAGTAACAAAGACATACACTGACACCCAGTAACAAAGACATACACTGACACCCAGTAACAAAGACACACACTGACACCCAGTAACAAAGACATACACTTGCACAAAGTAACAAACACAGACACTGACACCCAGTAACATAGACAAACACTTACACCAAGTAACAAAGACATACACTGATACCCAGTAACACAGACACACAGTTACACCAAGTAACAAAGACATGCACTGACACCCAGTAACAAAGACATACACTTACACCCAGTAACACAGACATACACTGACACTCAGTAACAAAGACATACACTGACACCCAGTAACACAGACACACACTTGCACCCAGTAACACAGACACACACTGACACCCAGTAACACAGACACACACTTACAACAAGTAACAAAGACATACACTGACACCCAGTAACACAGACACAAACTGACACCCAGGAACACAGACACACACTGACACCCAGTATCACAGACACCCACTGACACCCAGTAACACATACACACACTGACACCCACTATCACAGACATGCACGCATACACAGTAACAATTACACACACTGACACCCACTTACACAAACAGAAACACACTGACATCCAGTAGCACAGACACAAACTGACACCAAGTAACATAAACAGACACACACTGACACCCAGTAACACAGAACCACACTGACACCCAGTAACACAAACAGAAACACACTGACACCCAGTAGCACAGACACAAACTGACACCAAATAACATAAACAGACACACACTGACACCCAGTAACACAGACACACACTGACACCCAGTAACACAAACAGATATACACTGACACCCAGCAGCAGAGACACAAACTGACACTAAATAACATAAACAGACACACTCTGACACCCAGGAGCACAGACACACACTGACACCAAATAACATAAACAGACACACACTGACACCCAGTAACACAAACACTGTGGCACCCAGTAACATAAACACACCTGACACCCAGTACAACAGACGCACACTGACACCCAGGAACACAGACAAACACTGACATCCAGTACCACAGACATACACTAACACCCAGTAACACAGACACACACTGACATCCAGTACCACAGATACACACACACACAGTAACACGGACACACACTGACACCCAGGAACACAGACACACACTGACACCCACCATCACAGACATACACTCATACACAGTAACAATTACACACACTTACACCCACGTACACAAACATAAACACACTGACATCCAGTAGCACAGACACACACTGACACCAAGTAATATAAACAGACACACACTGACACCCATTAACACCAACAGACACACACTGACACCCAGTAACACAGACACATACTGACACCCAGGAACACAGAAAAACACTGACACCCAGTACCAAAGACACACACTGACACCCAGTAACACACACACACCTGACACCCAGTATCATTGACACACACTGACACCCAGTAACACAGACACACACTGACACCCAAGAACACAGACACACATTGACACCCACTATCACAGACACTATCACAGACACAGTACACTGACACACACTGACACCCGGGAACACAATCAATCACAAACGGACAACCCATATCATAGAAACGCACTGACAGCCGGTATCACAGGATCACACTGACTCCCAAGACACTGATCCACACTGATACCCAGTGTCACAGAGACATACTTACACCAAGTAACACAAACAGACACCCAGTAACACAGACACATAGTGACACCAAGTGACATAAGGAGACCCACACTGACACCCAATAACATATACAGACACACACTGACACCCAGTAACACAGACACACACTTGCACCAAGTAACAAAGACAGTCACAGACACCCAGTATCACAGACACACACTTACACCAAGTAACAAAGACATACACTGACATCCAGTAACACAGACACACACTTACACCAAGTAACAAAGACACACACTGACACCCAGTAACACATACACACACTGACGCCAAGTAGCAAAGACATGCACTGACACCAAGTAACAAAGACATACACTGAAAACCAGTAACAAAGACATACACTTACACCCAGCAACACAGACATACACTGACACCAGTAACACAGACACACACTTACACCTAGTAACAAAGAAATACACTGACACCCAGAAACACAGACAAACACTTTACATCAAGTAAAAAAGACATAAACTGACACCCAGTAACATAGACACTCACTGACACCAAGTAACAAAGACATGCACTGACACCCAGTAACAAAGACATACACATACACCCAGTAACACAGACATACACTGACACCAAGTAAGAAAGACATGCACTGACACCCAGTAACACAGACACACACTCACACCAAGTAACAAGGACATACACTGACACCCAGTAACAAAGACATACACTGACACCCAGTAACACAGACACACACTTACACTAAGTAACAAAGACACACACTGACACCCAGTAACAAAGACATACACTTGCACAAAGTAACAAAGACAGATAGTGACACCCAGTAACACAGACACACACTTACACCAAGTAACAAAGACATACACTGACACCCAGTAACACAGACACACACTTACAACAAGTAACAAAGACAGTCACAGACACCCAGTATCACAGACACACACTTGCACCAAGTAACAAAGACAGTCACAGACACCCAGTATCACAGACACACACTTACACCAAGTAACAAAGACATACACTGACATCCAGTAACACAGACACACACTTACACCAAGTAACAAAGACACACACTGACACCCAGTAACACATACACACAATGACGCCAAGTAGCAAAGACATGCACTGACACCAAGGAAGAAAGACATACACTGACAACCAGTAACAAAGACATACACTTACACCCAGTAACACAGACATACACTGACACCCAGTAACGCAGACACACACTTACACCAAGTAACAAAGACTTACACTGACACCCAGAAAGACAGACACACACTTACATCAAGTAACAGAGACATACACTGACACCCAGTAACATAGACACTCACTGACACCAAGTAACAAAGACATACACTGACACCGAGTAACAAAGACGTACACTGATACCCAGTAACACAGACATCCACTGACACCAAGTAACAAAGACATACACTGACACCCAGTAACAAAGACATACACTGACACCCAGTAACAAAGACACACACTGACACCCAGTAACAAAGACATACACTTGCACAAAGTAACAAACACAGACACTGACACCCAGTAACATAGACACACACTTACACCAAGTAACAAAGACATACACTGATACCCAGTAACACAGACACACAGTTACACCAAGTAACAAAGACATGCACTGACACCCAGTAACAAAGACATACACTTACACCCAGTAACACAGACATACACTGACACTCAGTAACAAAGACATACACTGACACCCAGTAACACAGACACACACTTGCACCCAGTAACACAGACACACACTGACACCCAGTAACACAGACACACACTTACAACAAGTAACAAAGACATACACTGACACCCAGTAACACAGACACACACTTGCACCAAGTAACACAGACATACACTGACACCCAGTAACAAAGTCATACACTGACACCAAGTATCACAGACACACATTTGCACCAAGTAACAAAGACAGTCACAGACACCCAGTACCACAGACACACACTGACACCAAGTAACGAAGACATACACTGACATCCAGTAACACAGACACTCACTTACACCAAGTAACAAAGACACACACTGACACCCAGTAACACATACACTCACTGACGCCAAGTAGCAAAGACATGCACTGACACCAAGTAACAAAGACATATACTGAAAACCAGTAACAAAGACATACACTTACACCCAGTAACACAGACATTCACTGACACCCAGTAACACAGACACACACTTACACCAAGTAACAAAGACTTACACTGACACCCAGAAACACAGACACACACTTCCATCAAGTAATAAAGACATACACTGACACCCAGTAACATAGACACTCACTGACACCAAGTAACAAAGACATGCAATGACACCCAGTAACAAAGACATACACATACACCCAGTATCACAGACATACACTGACACCAAGTAAGAAAGACATGCACTGACACCCAGTAACACAGACACACACTCACACAAAGTAACAAGGACATACACTGACACCCAGTACCAAAGACATACACTGACACCCAGTAACACAGACACACACTTACACCAAGTAACAAAGACTCACACTGACACCCAGTAACAAAGACTTACACTTGCACCAAGTAACAAAGACAGATACTGACACCCAGTAACACAGACACACACTTACACCAAGTAACAAAGGCATACACTGACACCCAGTAACACAGACACACACTTACACCAAGTAACAAAGCTATACACCGACACCCAGTAACACAGACACACACTGACACCAAGTAACAAAAACACGCTTAGACACCCAGTAACAAAGACATACATTTACACCCAGTGACACAGACATACACTGACACCAAATAACACAGACATACACTTACACCAAGTAACAAAGACATACACTGACACCCAGTAACATGGACGCACACTTACACCAAGTAACAAAGACACACACTGACACCAAGTAACAAAGACATACACTTACACACAGTAACACAGACATACAGTTACACCCAGTCACACAGACATACACTGACACCAAGTAACAAAGACACACACTGACACCCAGTAACACGGACACACACTGACGCCAAGTAACAAATACATACACTGACACCCAGTAACAAAGACATACACTGACAGCCAGTAACACAGACACACACTTACACCCAGTAACAAAGACACACACTGACACCCAGTAACACAGACACACACTGACACCAAGTAACAAAGACACACACTTGCACCAACTAACACAGACATGCACTGACACCCAGTGACACAGACATACACTGACACCAAATAACACAGACATACACTTACACCAAGTAACAAAGACATACACTGACACCCAGTAACATGGACGCACACTTACACCAAGTAACAAAGACACACACTGACACCAAGTAACAAAGACATAAACTTACACACAGTAACACAGACATACAGTTACACCCAGTCACACAGACATACACTGACACCAAGTAACAAAGACACACACTGACACCCAGTAACACGGACACACACTGACGCCAAGTAACAAATACATACACTGACACCCAGTAACAAAGAGATACACTGACAGCCAGTAACACAGACACACACTTACACCCAGTAACAAAGACACACACTGACACCCAGTAACACAGACACACACTGACACCAAGTAACAAAGACACACACTTACACCAACTAACACAGACATGCACTGAGACCCAGTAACACAGACATACACTGACACCAAGTAACACAGACACACACTGACACCCAGTAACAAAGACAGACAGTAACACCGAGTAACAAAGACGTACACTGATACCCAGTAAAACAGACATACACTGACACCAAGTAACAAAGACATACACTGACACCCAGTAACAAAGATATACACTGACACCCAATAACACAGACATACACTGACACCAAGTAACAAAGACATACACTGACACCCAGTAACACCGACATACACTGACACCAAGTAACAAAGACATACACTGACACCCAGTAACACAGACATGCACTGACACCAAGTAACAAAGACATACACTGACACCGAGAAACAAAGACATACACTGATACCCAGTAACACAGACATACACTGACACCAAGTAACAAAGACATACACTGACACCCAGTAACAAAGACATACACTGACACCCAGTAACACAGACATACACTGACACCAAGTAACAAAGACATACACTGACACCCAGTAACAAAGACATACACTGTTCCCCAATAACACAGACACACACTGACACCAAGTAACAAAGACATACACTGACACCAAGTAACAAAGACATACACTTACACCCAGTAACACAGACATACACTGACACCCAGTAACAAAGACATACACTTACACCAAGTAACGAAGACATACACTGACACCAAGTAACAAAGACATACACTGACACCCAGTAACACGGACACACACTGACATCTAGTAACACAGAGACACAGTGACACCCAGTAAGAAACACACACTGATATCCAGTACCACAGAAACACACTGACACCCAGCAACACGGACACACACTGGCACCCAGGAACACCGACACACACTGACACCCAGTATCACAGACACACACTGACACCCAGTAACACGGACATGCACTGACATCCAGTACCACAGACACACACTGACACCAAGTAACACGGACACAAACTGACACCCAGGAACACAGACGCACACTGACACCCAGTATCACAGACACCCACTGACACCCAGTAATACATACACACACTGACACCCACAATCACAGACATGCACGCATACACAGTAACAATTACACACACTGACACCCACTTATACAAACAGAAACACACTGACATCCAGTAGCACAGACACAAACTGACACCAAGTAACATAAACAGACACACACTGACACCCAGTAACACAGAAACACACTGACACCCAGTAACACAAACAGAAACACACTGACACCCAGTAGCACAGACACAAACTGACACCAAATAACATAAACAGACACACACTGACACCCAGTAACACAGACACACACTGACACCCAGTAACACAAACAGATATACACTGACACCCAGTAGCAGAGAAACAAACTGACACTAAATAACATAAACAGACACACACAGAAACCCAGTAACACAAACACTGTGGCACCCAGTAACATAAACACACCTGACACCCAGTACAACAGACGCACACTGACACCCAGGAACACAGACAAACACTGACATCCAGTACCACAGACATACACTAACACCCAGTAACACAGACACACACTGACATCCAGTACCACAGACACACACTGACACCCAGTAACACGGACACACACTGACACCCAGGAACACAGACACACACTGACACCCACTATCACAGACATACACTCATACACAGTAACAATTACACACACTTACACCCACGTACACAAACAGAAACACACTGACATCCATTAGCACAGACACACTCTGACACCACGTAATATAAACAGATACACACTGACACCCATTAACACCAACAGACACACACTGACACCCAGTAACACACACATACTGACACCCAAAAACACAGAAAAACACTGACACCCAGTACCAAAGACACACACTGACACCCAGTAACACACACACACCTGACACCCAGTATCATTGACACACACTGACACCCAGTAACACACACACACCTGACACCCAGTATCATTGACACACACTGACACCCAGTAACAAAGACATACACTGACACCCAGTAACACAGACACACACTTACAACAAGTAACAAAGACAGTCACAGACACCCAGTATCACAGACACACACTTGCACCAAGTAACAAAGACAGTCACAGACACCCAGTATCACAGACACACACTTACACCAAGTAACAAAGACATACACTGACATCCAGTAACACAGACACACACTTACACCAAGTAACAAAGACACACACTGACACCCAGTAACACATACACACAATGACGCCAAGTAGCAAAGACATGCACTGACACCAAGGAAGAAAGACATACACTGACAACCAGTAACAAAGACATACACTTACACCCAGTAACACAGACATACACTGACACCCAGTAACGCAGACACACACTTACACCAAGTAACAAAGACTTACACTGACACCCAGAAAGACAGACACACACTTACATCAAGTAACAGAGACATACACTGACACCCAGTAACATAGACACTCACTGACACCAAGTAACAAAGACATACACTGACACCGAGTAACAAAGACGTACACTGATACCCAGTAACACAGACATCCACTGACACCAAGTAACAAAGACATACACTGACACCCAGTAACAAAGACATACACTGACACCCAGTAACAAAGACACACACTGACACCCAGTAACAAAGACATACACTTGCACAAAGTAACAAACACAGACACTGACACCCAGTAACATAGACACACACTTACACCAAGTAACAAAGACATACACTGATACCCAGTAGCACAGACACACAGTTACACCAAGTAACAAAGACATGCACTGACACCCAGTAACAAAGACATACACTTACACCCAGTAACACAGACATACACTGACACTCAGTAACAAAGACATACACTGACACCCAGTAACACAGACACACACTTGCACCCAGTAACACAGACACACACTGACACCCAGTAACACAGACACACACTTACAACAAGTAACAAAGACATACACTGACACCCAGTAACACAGACACACACTTGCACCAAGTAACACAGACATACACTGACACCCAGTAACAAAGTCATACACTGACACCAAGTATCACAGACACACATTTGCACCAAGTAACAAAGACAGTCACAGACACCCAGTACCACAGACACACACTGACACCAAGTAACGAAGACATACACTGACATCCAGTAACACAGACACTCACTTACACCAAGTAACAAAGACACACACTGACACCCAGTAACACATACACTCACTGACGCCAAGTAGCAAAGACATGCACTGACACCAAGTAACAAAGACATATACTGAAAACCAGTAACAAAGACATACACTTACACCCAGTAACACAGACATTCACTGACACCCAGTAACACAGACACACACTTACACCAAGTAACAAAGACTTACACTGACACCCAGAAACACAGACACACACTTCCATCAAGTAATAAAGACATACACTGACACCCAGTAACATAGACACTCACTGACACCAAGTAACAAAGACATGCAATGACACCCAGTAACAAAGACATACACATACACCCAGTATCACAGACATACACTGACACCAAGTAAGAAAGACATGCACTGACACCCAGTAACACAGACACACACTCACACAAAGTAACAAGGACATACACTGACACCCAGTACCAAAGACATACACTGACACCCAGTAACACAGACACACACTTACACCAAGTAACAAAGACTCACACTGACACCCAGTAACAAAGACTTACACTTGCACCAAGTAACAAAGACAGATACTGACACCCAGTAACACAGACACACACTTACACCAAGTAACAAAGGCATACACTGACACCCAGTAACACAGACACACACTTACACCAAGTAACAAAGCTATACACCGACACCCAGTAACACAGACACACACTGACACCAAGTAACAAAAACACGCTTAGACACCCAGTAACAAAGACATACATTTACACCCAGTGACACAGACATACACTGACACCAAATAACACAGACATACACTTACACCAAGTAACAAAGACATACACTGACACCCAGTAACATGGACGCACACTTACACCAAGTAACAAAGACACACACTGACACCAAGTAACAAAGACATACACTTACACACAGTAACACAGACATACAGTTACACCCAGTCACACAGACATACACTGACACCAAGTAACAAAGACACACACTGACACCCAGTAACACGGACACACACTGACGCCAAGTAACAAATACATACACTGACACCCAGTAACAAAGACATACACTGACAGCCAGTAACACAGACACACACTTACACCCAGTAACAAAGACACACACTGACACCCAGTAACACAGACACACACTGACACCAAGTAACAAAGACACACACTTACACCAACTAACACAGACATGCACTGACACCCAGTGACACAGACATACACTGACACCAAATAACACAGACATACACTTACACCAAGTAACAAAGACATACACTGACACCCAGTAACATGGACGCACACTTACACCAAGTAACAAAGACACACACTGACACCAAGTAACAAAGACATAAACTTACACACAGTAACACAGACATACAGTTACACCCAGTCACACAGACATACACTGACACCAAGTAACAAAGACACACACTGACACCCAGTAACACGGACACACACTGACGCCAAGTAACAAATACATACACTGACACCCAGTAACAAAGAGATACACTGACAGCCAGTAACACAGACACACACTTACACCCAGTAACAAAGACACACACTGACACCCAGTAACACAGACACACACTGACACCAAGTAACAAAGACACACACTTACACCAACTAACACAGACATGCACTGAGACCCAGTAACACAGACATACACTGACACCAAGTAACACAGACACACACTGACACCCAGTAACAAAGACAGACAGTAACACCGAGTAACAAAGACGTACACTGATACCCAGTAAAACAGACATACACTGACACCAAGTAACAAAGACATACACTGACACCCAGTAACAAAGATATACACTGACACCCAATAACACAGACATACACTGACACCAAGTAACAAAGACATACACTGACACCCAGTAACACCGACATACACTGACACCAAGTAACAAAGACATACACTGACACCCAGTAACACAGACATGCACTGACACCAAGTAACAAAGACATACACTGACACCGAGAAACAAAGACATACACTGATACCCAGTAACACAGACATACACTGACACCAAGTAACAAAGACATACACTGACACCCAGTAACAAAGACATACACTGACACCCAGTAACACAGACATACACTGACACCAAGTAACAAAGACATACACTGACACCCAGTAACAAAGACATACACTGTTCCCCAATAACACAGACACACACTGACACCAAGTAACAAAGACATACACTGACACCAAGTAACAAAGACATACACTTACACCCAGTAACACAGACATACACTGACACCCAGTAACAAAGACATACACTTACACCAAGTAACGAAGACATACACTGACACCAAGTAACAAAGACATACACTGACACCCAGTAACACGGACACACACTGACATCTAGTAACACAGAGACACAGTGACACCCAGTAAGAAACACACACTGATATCCAGTACCACAGAAACACACTGACACCCAGCAACACGGACACACACTGGCACCCAGGAACACCGACACACACTGACACCCAGTATCACAGACACACACTGACACCCAGTAACACGGACATGCACTGACATCCAGTACCACAGACACACACTGACACCAAGTAACACGGACACAAACTGACACCCAGGAACACAGACGCACACTGACACCCAGTATCACAGACACCCACTGACACCCAGTAATACATACACACACTGACACCCACAATCACAGACATGCACGCATACACAGTAACAATTACACACACTGACACCCACTTATACAAACAGAAACACACTGACATCCAGTAGCACAGACACAAACTGACACCAAGTAACATAAACAGACACACACTGACACCCAGTAACACAGAAACACACTGACACCCAGTAACACAAACAGAAACACACTGACACCCAGTAGCACAGACACAAACTGACACCAAATAACATAAACAGACACACACTGACACCCAGTAACACAGACACACACTGACACCCAGTAACACAAACAGATATACACTGACACCCAGTAGCAGAGAAACAAACTGACACTAAATAACATAAACAGACACACACAGAAACCCAGTAACACAAACACTGTGGCACCCAGTAACATAAACACACCTGACACCCAGTACAACAGACGCACACTGACACCCAGGAACACAGACAAACACTGACATCCAGTACCACAGACATACACTAACACCCAGTAACACAGACACACACTGACATCCAGTACCACAGACACACACTGACACCCAGTAACACGGACACACACTGACACCCAGGAACACAGACACACACTGACACCCACTATCACAGACATACACTCATACACAGTAACAATTACACACACTTACACCCACGTACACAAACAGAAACACACTGACATCCATTAGCACAGACACACTCTGACACCACGTAATATAAACAGATACACACTGACACCCATTAACACCAACAGACACACACTGACACCCAGTAACACACACATACTGACACCCAAAAACACAGAAAAACACTGACACCCAGTACCAAAGACACACACTGACACCCAGTAACACACACACACCTGACACCCAGTATCATTGACACACACTGACACCCAGTAACACAGACACACACTGACACCCAAGAACACAGACACACATTGACACCCACTATCACAGACACTATCACAGACACAGTACACTGACACACACTGACACCCGGGAACACAATCAATCACAGACGGACAACCCATATCATAGAAACGCACTGACAGCCGGTATCACAGGATCACACTGACTCCCAAGACACTGATCCACACTGATACCCAGTGTCACAGAGACATACTTACACCAAGTAACACAACCAGACACACACAGATACCCAGTAACACAGACACATAGTGACACCAAGTGACATAAGGAGACCGACACTGACACCCAATAACATATACAGACACACACTGACACCCAGTAACACAGACACACACTTGCACCAAGTAACAAAGACAGTCACAGACACCCAGTATCACAGACACACACTTACACCAAGTAACAAAGACATACACTGACATCCAGTAACACAGACACACACTTACACCAAGTAACAAAGACACACACTGACACCCAGTAACACATACACACACTGACGCCAAGTAGCAAAGACATGCACTGACACCAAGTAACAAAGACATACACTGAAAACCAGTAACAAAGACATACACTTACACCCAGTAACACAGACATACACTGACACCCAGTAACACAGACACACACTTACACCAAGTAACAAAGACTTACACTGACACCCAGAAACACAGACACACACTTACATCAAGTAACAAAGACATACACTGACACCCAGTAACATAGACACTCACTGACACCAAGTAACAAAGACATGAACTGAAACCCAGTAACAAAGACATACACATACACCCAGTAACACAGACATACACTGACACCAAGTAAGAAAGACATGCACTGACACCCAGTAACACAGACACACACTCACACCAAGTAACAAGGACATACACTGACACCCAGTAACAAAGACATACACTGACACCCAGTAACACAGACACACACTTACACCAAGTAACAAAGACACACACTGACACCCAGTAACAAAGACATACACTTGCACCAAGTAACAAAGACAGATACTGACACCCAGTAACACAGACAGACACTTACACCAAGTAACAAAGACATACACTGACATCCAGTAACACAGACACACACTTACACCAAGTAACAAAGACATACACTGACACCCAGTAACACAGACACACACTGACACCAAGTAACAAAAACACGCACTGACACCCAGTAACAAAGACATACATTTACACCCAGTAACACAGACATACACTGACACCCAATAACACAGACATACACTTACACCAAGTAACAAAGACATACACTGACACCCAGTAACACAGACGCACACTTACACCAAGTAACAAAGACACACACTGACACCAAGTAACAAAGACATACACTTACACCCAGTAACACAGACATACAGTTACACCCAGTCACACGGACATACACTGACACCAAGTAACAAAGACACACACTGACACCCAGTAACACAGACACACACTTACACCAAGTAACAAAGACATACACTGACACCCAGTAACAAAGACACACACTGACACCCAGTAACACAGACACACACTGACACCAAGTAACAAATACATACACTGACACCCAGTAACAAAGACACACACTGACACCCAGTAACACAGACACACACCTACACCCAGTAACAAAGACACACACTGACACCCAGTAACACAGACACACACTGACACCAAGTAACACAGACACACACTTACACCAACTAACACAGACATGCACTGACACCCTGTAACACAGACATACACTGACACCAAGTAACACAGACACACACCGACACCCAGTAACACAGACATACACTGACACCAAGTAACAAAGACACACAGTGACACCCAGTAATACAGACATACACTGACACCCAGTAATACAGACATACACTGACACCAAGTAACAAAGACATACACTGACACCAAGTAACACAGACATACACTGACACCCAGTAACAAAGACATACACTGACACCAAGTAACAAAGACATACACTGACACCCAGTAACACCGACATACACTGGCACCAAGTAACAAAGACATACACTGACACCCAGTAACACAGACATACACTGACACCCAATAACACAGACATACACTTACACCAAGAAAAAAAGACATACACTGACACCCAGTAACACAGACGCACACTTACACCAAGTAACAAAGACACACACTGACACCAAGTAACAAAGACATACACTTACACCCAGTAACACAGACATACAGTTACACCCAGTCACACAGACATACACTGACACCAAGTAACAAAGACACACACTGACACCCAGTAACACAGACACACACTGACACCAAGTAACAAATACATACACTGACACCCAGTAACAAAGACATACACTGACACCCAGTAACACAGACACACACTGACACCCAGTAACACAGACACACACTGACACCAAGTAACAAAGACACACACTTACACCAACCAACACAGACATGCACTGACACCCAGTAACACAGACATACACTGACACCAAGTAACACAGACACACACTGATACCAAGTAACAAAGACATACACTGACACCAAGTAACAAATACATACACTGACACCCAGTAACAGAGACATACACTGACACCAAGTAACAAAGACACACACTGACACCCAGTAACACAGACATACACTGACACCCAGTAACGCAGACATACACTGACACCAAGTAACTAAGACATACACTGACACCAAGTAACACAGACATACACTGACACCCAGTAACAAAGACATACACTGACACCAAGTAACAAAGACATACACTGACACCCAGTAACACAGACATACACTGGCACCAAGTAACAAAGACATACACTGACACCCAGTATCACAGACATACACTGACACCAAGTAACAAAGACATACACTGACACCGAGTAACAAAGACGTACACTGATACCCAGTAACACAGACATACACTGACACCAAGTAACAAAGACATACACTGACACCCAGTAACAAAGACATGCACTGACACCCAGTAACACAGACATACACTGACACCAAGTAACAAAGACATACACTGACACCCAGTAACACAGACATACACTGACACCAAGTAACAAAGACATACACTGACACCCAGTAACAAAGACATACACTGACACCGAGAAACAAAGACATACACTGATACCCAGTAACACAGACATACACTGACACCAAGTAACAAAGACATACACTGACACCCAGTAACAAAGACATACACTGACACCCAGTAACACAGACATACACTGACACCAAGTAACAAAGACATACACTGACACCCAGTAACAAAGACATACACTGTTCCCCAATAACACAGACACACACTGACACCAAGTAACAAAGACATACACTGACACCAAGTAACAAATACATACACTTACACCCAGTAACACAGACATACACTGACACCCAGTAACAAAGACATACACTTACACCAAGTAACGAAGACATACACTGACACCAAGTAACAAAGACATACACTGACACCCAGTAACACGGACACACACTGACATCTAGTAACACAGAGACACACTGACACCCAGTAAGAAACACACACTGACATCCAGTACCACAGAGACACACTGACACCCAGTAACACGGACACACACTGGCACCCAGGAACACCGACACACACTGACACCCAGTATCACAGACACACACTGACACCCAGTAACACGGACATGCACTGACATCCAGTACCACAGACACACACTGACACCCAGTAACACGGACACAAACTGACACCCAGGAACACAGACACCCACTGACACCCAGTAACACATACACACACTGACACCCACTATCACAGACATGCACGCATTCTTTTTCTTTTCTTTTGGGCCTCCTTATCTCGAGAGACAATGGATACGCGCCTGGAGGTGGTCAGTGGTTTGTGAAGCAGCGCCTGGAGTGGCTCTAAAGGCCAATTCTGGAGTGACAGGCTCTTCCACAGGTGCTGCAGAGAAATTTGTTTGTTGGGGCACAGTTGTTACACGGTAACAATTACACACACTGACACCCACTTACACAAACAGAAACACACTGACATCCAGTAGCACAGACACAGACTGACACCAAGTAACATAAACAGACACACACTGACACCCAGTAACACAGAAACACTCTGATACCAAGTAACAAAGACATACACTGACACCAAGTAACAAAGACATACACTGACACCCAGTAACACAGACATACACTGACACCAAGTAACAAAGACACACACTGACACCCAGTAACACAGACATACACTGACACCCAGTAACACAGACATACACTGACACCAAGTAACAAAGACGTACACTGACACCAAGTAACACAGACATACACTGACACCCAGTAACAAAGACATACACTGACACCAAGTAACAAAGACATACACTGACACCCAGTAACACAGACATACACTGGCACCAAGTAACAAAGACATACACTGACACCCAGTATCACAGACATACACTGACACCAAGTAACAAAGACATACACTGACACCGAGTAACAAAGACGTACACTGATACCCAGTAACACAGACATACACTGACACCAAGTAACAAAGACATACACTGACACCCAGTAACAAAGACATGCACTGACACCCAGTAACACAGACATACACTGACACCAAGTAACAAAGACATACACTGACACCCAGTAACACAGACATACACTGACACCAAGTAACAAAGACATACACTGACACCCAGTAACAAAGACATACACTGACACCGAGAAACAAAGACATACACTGATACCCAGTAACACAGACATACACTGACATCAAGTAACAAAGACATACACTGACACCCAGTAACAAAGACATACACTGACACCCAGTAACACAGACATACACTGACACCAAGTAACAAAGACATACACTGACACCCAGTAACAAAGACATACACTGTTCCCCAATAACACAGACACACACTGACACCAAGTAACAAAGACATACACTGACACCAAGTAACAAAGACATACACTTACACCCAGTAACACAGACATACACTGACACCCAGTAACAAAGACATACACTTACACCAAGTAACAAAGACATACACTGACACCAAGTAACAAAGACATACACTGACACCCAGTAACACGGACACACACTGACATCTTGTAACACAGAGACACACTGACACCCAGTAAGAAACACACACTGAAATCCAGTACCACAGAGACACACTGACACCCAGTAACACGGACACACACTGGCACCCAGGAACACCGACACACACTGACACCCAGTATCACAGACACACACTGACACCCAGTAACACGGACATGCACTGACATCCAGTACCACAGACACACACTGACACCCAGTAACACGGACACAAACTGACACCCAGGAACACAGACACACACTGACACCCAGTATCACAGACACCCACTGACACCCAGTAACACATACACACACTGACACCCACTATCACAGACATGCACGCATTCTTTTTCTTTTCTTTTGGGCCTCCTTATCTCGAGAGACAATGGATACGCGCCTGGAGGTGGTCAGTGGTTTGTGAAGCAGCGCCTGGAGTGGCTCTAAAGGCCAATTCTGGAGTGACAGGCTCTTCCACAGGTGCTGCAGAGAAATTTGTTTGTTGGGGCACAGTTGTTACACGGTAACAATTACACACACTGACACCCACTTACACAAACAGAAACACACTGACATCCAGTAGCACAGACACAGACTGACACCAAGTAACATAAACAGACACACACTGACACCCAGTAACACAGAAACACACTGATACCAAGTAACAAAGACATACACTGACACCAAGTAACAAAGACATACACTGACACCCAGTAACACAGACATACACTGACACCAAGTAACAAAGACACACACTGACACCCAGTAACACAGACATACACTGACACCCAGTAACACAGACATACACTGACACCAAGTAACAAAGACGTACACTGACACCAAGTAACACAGACATACACTGACACCCAGTAACAAAGACATACACTGACACCAAGTAACAAAGACATACACTGACACCCAGTAACACAGACATACACTGGCACCAAGTAACAAAGACATACACTGACACCCAGTATCACAGACATACACTGACACCAAGTAACAAAGACATACACTGACACCGAGTAACAAAGACGTACACTGATACCCAGTAACACAGACATACACTGACACCAAGTAACAAAGACATACACTGACACCCAGTAACAAAGACATGCACTGACACCCAGTAACACAGACATACACTGACACCAAGTAACAAAGACATACACTGACACCCAGTAACACAGACATACACTGACACCAAGTAACAAAGACATACACTGACACCCAGTAACAAAGACATACACTGACACCGAGAAACAAAGACATACACTGATACCCAGTAACACAGACATACACTGACATCAAGTAACAAAGACATACACTGACACCCAGTAACAAAGACATACACTGACACCCAGTAACACAGACATACACTGACACCAAGTAACAAAGACATACACTGACACCCAGTAACAAAGACATACACTGTTCCCCAATAACACAGACACACACTGACACCAAGTAACAAAGACATACACTGACACCAAGTAACAAAGACATACACTTACACCCAGTAACACAGACATACACTGACACCCAGTAACAAAGACATACACTTACACCAAGTAACAAAGACATACACTGACACCAAGTAACAAAGACATACACTGACACCCAGTAACACGGACACACACTGACATCTTGTAACACAGAGACACACTGACACCCAGTAAGAAACACACACTGAAATCCAGTACCACAGAGACACACTGACACCCAGTAACACGGACACACACTGGCACCCAGGAACACCGACACACACTGACACACAGTATCACAGACACCCACTGACACCCAGTAACACGGACATGCACTGACATCCAGTACCACAGACACACACTGACACCCAGTAACACGGACACAAACTGACACCCAGGAACACAGACACACACTGACACCCAGTATCACAGACACCCACTGACACCCAGTAACACATACACACACTGACACCCACTATCACAGACATGCACGCATACACAGTAACAATTACACACACTGACACCCACTTACACAAACAGAAACACACTGACATCCAGTAGCACAGACACAAACTGACACCAAGTAACATAAACAGACACACACTGACACCCAGTAACACAGAAACACACTGACACCCAGTAACACAAACAGAAACACACTGACACCCAGTAGCACAGACACAAACTGACACCAAATAACATAAACAGACACACACTGACACCCAGTAACACAGACCCACACTGACACCCAGTAACACAAACAGATATACACTGACACCCAGTAGCAAAGACACAAACTGACACTAAATAACATAAACAGGCACACTCTGACACCCAGGAGCACAGACACACACTGACACCAAATAACATAAACAGACACACACTGACACCCAGTAACACAAACACTGTGGCACCCAGTAACATAAACACACCTGACACCCAGTACAACAGACGCACACTGACACCCAGGAACACAGACAAACACTGACATCCAGTACCACAGACATACACTAACACCCAGTAACACAGACACACACTGACATCCAGTACCACAGACACACACTGACACCCAGTAACACGGACACACACTGACACCCAGGAACACAGACACACACTGACACCCACTATCACAGACATACACTCATACACAGTAACAATTACACACACTTACACCCACGTACACAAACAGAAACACACTGACATCCAGTAGCACAGACACACACTGACACCAAGTAATATAAACAGACACACACTGACACCCATTAACACCAACAGACACACACTGACACCCAGTAACACAGACACATACTGACACCCAGGAACACAGAAAAACACTGACACCCAAGAACACAGACACACATTGACACCCACTATCACAGACACTATCACAGACACAGTACACTGACACACACTGACACCCGGGAACACAATCAATCACAGACGGACAACCCATATCATAGAAACGCACTGACAGCCGGTATCACAGGATCACACTGACTCCCAAGACACTGATCCACACTGATACCCAGTGTCACAGAGACATACTTACACCAAGTAACACAAACAGACACACACAGACACCCAGTGACACAGACACATAGTGACAGCAAGTGACATAAGGAGACCCACACTGACACCCAATAACATATACAGACACACACTGACACCCAGTGACACAGACACACACTGACACCCAAGAACACAGACACACATTGACACCCACTATCACAGACACGCACTGACACCCAGTAACACACACACACTCTGACACCAAGTATCATAGACACGCACTAACACCCAGGAACAAAGATAAACAGTGACACCCAGTAATAAACACATACTGACACCCAGTAACTCAGACAATCACTGGCACCCAGGAAGGCAAACATGCACACACTTACACCAAGTAACACAGTAACACACACTGACACCCAGTAACACGAACAGACACACACTGACACCCAGTACACAGACACACACAGACACCCAGGAACAAAATCAATCACAGACTGGCAACCCATATCATAGACACACACTGACACCCGGTATCACAGACACACACTGACTCCCAAGACACTGACACACACTGATACCCAGTGTCACTGACGCATACTGACACCAAGTAACACAAACAGACACACACAGACACCCAGTAACACAGACACACAGTGACACCAAGTAACTTAACGAGATACACACTGACACCCAGTAACACAAAAAGACACACACTGACACCCAGTAACACAGACACACACGGACACCAAGTAACGTAAACAGACACAGACTGACACCCAGTGACACAGACACACACTGACACCCAGGAACACAGACACACATTGACACCCACTATCACAGACACGCACTGACACCCCGTAGCACAAACAGACACACACTGACACCCAGTATCATAGGCAAGCACTGAAACCCAGTAACATAAACAGAAACACACTGACACCCAGTAACACAGTCACACACTGACACTCAGTAAGATAAACAGAAACACACTGACACCCAGTAACACAGACAAACACTGACACCCAGTACCACAGACACACACTGACACCCAGTAACACAAACAGAAACACACTGACACCCAGTAACACAGACACACACTGATACCAAGTAACATAAACAGACACACACTGACACCCAGTAACACACACACACACTGTGGCACCCAGTAACACAGTCACACCTGACACCAGTATCATAGACACACACTGACATCCAGGACCACAGACAAACACTGACACCCAGTACCTGAGACACACACTGACACCATGTAAAACAGACACACACTGACACCCAAGAACGCAGTCATACATTGACATCCAGTATTTTTGACACACACTGCCACCCAGCAACACTGTCACACACAGACACCTAGTAACACAGCCACACACTGACACCCAGTAACACAAACACTGCAACACCCAGTAACATAAACACACCTTACACCCAGTATCATAGACACACACTTACACCCAGTAACATACACACACTCTGACATCCAGTAACACAAACAGACACCCAGTAACACAGACACACACTGACACCCAGTAACACAATTAATCACACACTGATACCCAGTGTCATAGACACACACTGACACCCAGTAACGCACACACACTCTGACACCCAGTAACACACACACACACACACACACACACACACACTGACACCCAGTAACACAGACACACACTGACACCCAGTAACACAAACAGAAACACACTGACACCCAGTTGCACAGACCCCCACTGACACACAGTAACACAAACAGATACAGACTTTCACCCAGAAACACAAACACACCTGACACCCAGTATCATAGACGCACACTGACACCCAGTACCACAGACACACACTGGCACCCAGTAACACAGACACACTCTGACACCCAGGACCACAGACAAACACTGACACCCAGTACCTGAGATACACACTGACACCCTGTAAAACAGGCACACACTGACACCCAAGAACGCAGACATGCAATGACATCCAGTGTCACTGACACACACTGACACCCAGTGTCACAGATGCACAATTACAACCAGTAATACAGATACACACTGGCACCCTGTGTCACAGATGCACACTGACATCCAGAAACACAAACAAACACACACTGGCACCCTGTGTCACAGACGCACACTGACCTCCAGTAACACAAACAAAAACACACTGACCCCCAGCAACACGCACACTCACTGACACCCAGTAACACAGACACTCACTGACACCATGTAACATAAACAGACACACACTGACACCCAGTAACACAGAAACACACTGACACCCAGTAACACAAACAGAAACACACTGACACCCAGTAGCACAGACACAAACTGACACCAAATAACATAAACAGATACACACTGACACCCAGTAACACAGACACTCACTGACACCATGTAACATAAACAGACACACACTGACACCCAGTAACACAAACAGAAACTCACTGATAACCAGTAGCAGAGACACAAACTGACACCAAATAACATAAACAGACACACTCTGACACCCAGGAGCACAGACACACACTGACACCAAATAACATAAACAGACACACACTGACACACAGCAACACAAACACTGTGGCACCCAGTAACATAAACACACCTGACACCCAGTACCACAGACGCACACTGACACCCAGGAACACAGACACACACTAACACCCAGTAACACAGACACACACTGACATCCAGTACCACAGACACACACTGACACGCAGTAACACAAACAGAAACACACTGACACCCAGTAGCACAGACACAAACTGACACCAAATAACATAAACAGACACACACTGAGACCCAGTAACACAAACAGACACACACTGACACCCAGTAAAACAAACACTGTGGCACCCAATAACATAAACACACCTGACACCCAGTAACACAGACACACATTGACACGCAGTAACACAAACAGACGCACACTGACACCCAGTAACATAGACACACATTGACACCCAGTAATGTGAACAGTATTGATCTCCTTATTTAAGGAAGTATGTAAACGCATTGGATGCAGTTCAGAGGAGGTTTCCTCAACTAGTAGCTGAAATGGGCGGGCTGTCACACGAGGAAAGATTGAACAGGTTAGGCTTGTATTCACTGGAATTTAGAAGAGTAAGAGGCGACTTGCTTAAAACATATAAGATTCTGAGGTGTCTTGACAGGGTGGATGTGGAAAGGATGTTTCTCCTTGTGGGGCAATCTCGAACTAGGGGGTCACTGTTTAAAAATAAGGGGTTGCCCATTTAAGACAGAGATGAGGAGAAATTTGTTCTCTCCGAGGGTCCTGAGCCTTTGGAATTCTCTTCCTCAAAAGGCGGTGGAAGCAGAGTCTGAGAATATTTTTCAGACAGAGGTAGATAGATTCTTCATAAGCAAGGTGGTGGAAGGATATCGGGGGTCGGTGGAAATGTGGAGTAATCAGTTTCGCCATGAACCTATTGAATGGTAGAGCAGGTTCGAGGGGCCGAGTGGCCTACTCCTGCTCCTAATTCGCATGTTTGTATCTCCGTGTTCCCACATTCCACAGGAATTGCAGGCAACGGCTCTCAGCATACCATCATTTACTTTAAAAAATCCATATTGATCTAATGAATTCGTGGTTATTTATATATTTATTGTTACCCCTGGGTTTAAATTATTTCACACCTCCTTTTCCCCTGCACCAAAATCCCATTCTCACTTGCCACTCTGTGCACAAAGCTCTTGGTGTGAGTTCGAACATGGGCAGCAGACTTGTGGATGTGCTGACACAGAGTATCGAATGTGGGAGACTGGTCAGGAGAGCATTGGAATAGTCCAGTCTGGAGGTAACAAAAGCATGGATGAGGGTTTCAGCCGCTGATGAGCTCAAGCAGCAGCAGAGACAGACAAAGTTATGGAGGTGGAAATCGGTGGTCTTAGTGATGGTGCAAATATGGGGGTGGTAGCTCAGCTCAGGGCTAAATAGGATGTCAAGGTTGTGAACAGGCTGGTGGGTACACCTGAAAGGTACTACACAGGCCTTGTTCTATTACAAATAACAAGGTTGAGCAAAAAAAATTAAAGGGACCACGCATAACAACTACATTTTAAAGGGATGGTTATGGGTCAGCAAGATTGAGTATAGGATAGGATTCGTAAAGTAAGGCTTTCGGCAAGCTGATGATTATGGAGGATGAAAAGGCAGCCAGGAGGGTTTTTGAATACTGGAGACTGGAGGTAACAAAAGCATAGGTGAGGTCTGAAGTATGATGGAAATAGGCTTTTGTAATGAAAAGGATTTCAGGTCAGAAACTCAGCTTGGGTCAAATAAGATTAGCAGTTCCACACTTTCTATCAGGTTTATTGTACAAAGGAGGTTGTTGAGAGAGAAATGCTCAGCTATTTTGTAGGCCAAGAATTTGTCATTGCCAGCTACAACAAAATGAGTGTGTTTCCACTTGCAAAACTATATTGGAGAATTGATTCTGGTTGAGTTACGACTCATGAAAATTTACAATTGCCAAGAATATAAATATGCTGGTGATCTCTTGCAATGCATCTTTCCACTAGCTTGCCACACCACAGACATAAAAACGTAAGAAATAGGAGCAGGAGCAGGCCCTATGGCCACGAGCCTGCTCCACCATTCTTTCGTATAACTTTCATATAGATTGGGATTATCAGACTAGCACATGTCAGAAACATAGTGAATTTCCTGAGTGTGCTTGGGGTAGTTTTCTGCAACAATGGGCAGGATAAAATCCTGCCCTTGGAGACGGGAACAGAGATGGGAGGACACACAAAATGGCCAATGCCTCCCAATGAACAGGCTGGTTCAGTTCAGTCAGTTGTCAGGGAGAAGGATGGAGTTGGTGGCGAGAGAACAGAGTTTGTGGGAATGAAATATTTAACTGGAGGAAATGTCTGCTCATCCAGTACTGGATGTCAGACAAGCAACTTAACAAATCAAAGACAGTGGAGGGGTAGAGCTGGGTGTTGTCAGTGTACATGGGAAAACAAACACTGTGCTTTTGGATGATGTTGTATGTCGATGAGAAGCAGAAGGATGGATCCTTGGGGAGACACCAGAGGTAACAGTGCTGAAGCAGGAAGAGAAGACTCCGAGAAATACAACGTTCCTCGGACTGCTACTCTCGCCGCATCCTGAGATCCACACTCAGTGCTATGAGCCGCCACATGCACACACTGGACCTCTCTCTCCAGCAGCACCGTCTCACCTTATCTCAAATCTGTTCTACTCCGCAGTTTCATCTCATCTTACGTCTCATCCGATGCATTAACAAAAAACTTTTTTTCTTCCTTTCAGGTGTTAAGGAACGCAAGCTCCAGCAGCTGATGGGGACTAATGCCCCTCCAGATCCTTCTTCCCCTTCACTTCCCTCTGACCCCACCCCTTCTGATCTGACCCCTTGCCGTGTATTCACTATACCCTCTGACCTCCCCCTCTCTGATGCTGAGCGTTCTGTACTCAGCAAAGGTCTCAGTTTTATCCCCTTACGCCCCCACCTCAATGAATTTCGCGCTCGGCATGACGTTGAGCTCTTCTTCCGTCGCCTCCGCCTCCGGGCTCACTTCTTCGACCAGGAGCCCTCCCCCCGACCAGCAGACCCATTCACCCGTCTCCAGCATTCTCCCTCTACCTGGACCCCACACCCTGGCCTCTTACCCGCTCTTGATCTCTTCATTGAAAACTGTCGGCGAGACATTGGTCGTCTCAATTTCTCTACCCCCCTCACTCACTCTAACCTGTCCCCCTCTGAACTTGAGGCACTCCGTTCTCTCAGGTCTAACCCCGACATGGTGATCAAACCTGCAGACAAGGGTGGTGCTGTTGTTGTATGGCGTACCAACCTCTACCTTGCAGAAGCTCAACGCCAACTCACAGACACCTCTTCCTACCTCCCTCTGGACCATGACCCCACCACCGAACATCAAGCCACCGTCCAAAGGACTGTCACTGACCTCATCTCCTCTGGAGATCTTCCCTCTACAGCTTCCAACCTCATAGTCCCGCAACCCCGGACAGCCCGCTTCTACCTCCTTCCCAAAATCCACAAACGGGACTGTCCCGGCAGACCCACTGTGTCAGCCTGCTCCTGCCCCACTGAACTTATTTCTTCCTATCTAGACTCTATCTTTTCTCCGCTGGTCCAGTCTCTTCCCACCTACATCCGTGACTCTTCTGACGCCCTACGTCATTTTGACAATTTCCAGTTTCCTGGTCCCAACCGCCTCCTCTTCACTATGGACGTCCAATCGCTCTACACCTCCATCCCCCACCAGGATGGTTTGAGGGCTCTCCACTTCTTCCTTGAACAGAGGCCCAACCAGTCCCCATCCAGCAACACCCTCCTCCGCCTGGCTGAACTTGTTCTCACATTGAACAACTTCTCCTTCAACTCCATGCATTTCCTTCAAGTAAAAGGTGTCGCTATGGGTACCCGCATGGGTCCTAGTTATGCCTGTCTTTTTGTGGGATATGTCGAGCATTCTTTGTTCCAGTCCTACTCAGGCCCCCTCCCCCTACTCTTTTTCCGGTACATTGATGACTGTATCGGTGCCGTTTCCTGCTCCCGCCCCGAACTAGAAAACTTTATCAACTTTGCTTCCAATTTCCACCCTTCTCTCACCTTTACATGGTCCATCTCTGACACTTCCCTTCCCTTCCTCGACTTCTTTGTCTCCATCTCTGGGGATAGGTTGTCTACCAATATCCATTATAAGCCCACCGACTCCCACAGCTACCTCGACTACACTTCTTCACACCCTACCTCCTGTAAGGACTCCATTCCATTCTCCCAGTTTCTACGTCTCCGACGCATCTGCTCTGATGATGCTACCTTCCATGACGGTGCTTCTGATATGGCCTCCTTTTTCCTCAACCGAGGATTTCCCCCCACTGTGGTTGACAGGGCCCTCAACCGTGTCCGACCCATTCCCCGCACCTCTACCCTCACCCCTTCCCCTCCCTCCCAGAACCGTGACAGGGTTCCCCTTGTCCTCAAAATTCATCCCACCAGCCTCCATATCCAAAGGATCATCCTCCGCCATTTTCGCCACCTCCAGCGTGATGCCATAACCAGTCGCATCTTCCCCGCCCTTCCCCTGTCAGCATTCCGAAGGGATCGTTCCCTCCGCGACATCCTGGTCCACTCCTCCATTACCCCCACCACCTCGTCCCCGTCCCAGGGCACCTTCCCTTGCAATCGCAGGAGGTGTAATACCTGCCCATTTACCTCCTCTCTCCTCACTATCCCAGGCCCCAAACACTCCTTTCAGGTGAAGCAGCGATTTGCTTGTACTTCTTTCAATGTAGTATACTGTATTCGCTGCTCACAGTGTGGTCTCCTCTACATTGGGGAGACCAAGCGCAGACTGGGTGACCGCTTTGCAGAACATCTCCGCTCAGTCCGCAAGCAGGACCCTGAGCTTCCGGTTGCTTGCAATTTCAACACTCCCTCCTGCTCTCATGCTCACATCTCTGTCCTGGGATTGCTGCA
Organism: Heterodontus francisci; assembly: GCF_036365525.1. Taxonomy (NCBI): domain Eukaryota; kingdom Metazoa; phylum Chordata; class Chondrichthyes; order Heterodontiformes; family Heterodontidae; genus Heterodontus; species Heterodontus francisci. Next base: position 49,515 of record NC_090405.1, on the reverse strand, counting down.
GTGTTCCAGTGAACATCAACGCAAGCTCGAGGAACAGCATCTCATCCACCGATTAGGCACACTACAGCCTGCCGGACTGAACATTGAGTTCAATAATTTCATTTTTAGTCATTTTTAGTTATTTTTTCTTCCTTCTTTTTTTTTATTTACATTCCTTTTTACATTTTTTACATTTTTTACAATCTTTTTTTGCATTTATTTCATTTCTTCTTAGTTTGTTCTGTTTGCTTACCCACTGTTTTTTTCAGGTTGTTTTTCTTCAGGTTTGCACTTGCTGCTGTTCAATATTCAGTGTATTCACACCTAATCTGCACTAATGCTTTGTCTTTCAACATACCATTAACATATTGTTTGCCTTTGCTCCGTGACCTTTTGGTCAGCTATGTGGCCTGGTCCAATCTGCACCTTCTCCTTTGTTATCTCTTGCCCAACCCCCACCTCACTTGTTTATAATCTGTGACTTTTCTAATATTTGTCAGTTCCGAAGAAGGGTCACTGACCCGAAACGTTAACTCTGCTTCTCTTTCCACAGATGCTGCCAGACCTGCTGAGTGAATCCAGCATTTCTTGTTTTTGTTTCAGATTTCCAGCATCCGCAGTATTTTGCTTTTATATTCGAGATGACATTGCAACTGATCTTCTGGCTAAGATGAGATAAGAATGGAAACAGGTGAGAGCAGTCACATAGCATGGTAATTGGGACTTGGATAAGGGCTGTTTCAGTGCTGTGGCAGGGATGGAAAGATGGAGCAGTAGGAAAGAGGGCACGGATTTGAGGCACATGTTCAGAGTCGATGGACAGGAAAGAGAGGTTTGTGATCACAGTTAAATCACCCCTTAATCTCCTGCATGCAAGTGAATAGAAGCCGAGTCTACGCACTCTGTCCTCACAATTTAATCCTTTCAGCCCGAGTGTCATTCTGGTGAATCTGTGCTGCACCCACTCCAGGGCCAAGAAATCCTTCCCGGGATGGAGCCTGTTTTCCATACCAATCTGCCTGCCGCAGATGCTTCTGTCCATGACAGTATTGGTAGGAGTGACCACCGCACAGTCCTTGTGCAGACGAAGTCTCGCCTTCACATTGAGGATACCGTCCATCGTGTTGTGTGGCACGCCCACCGTTCTAAATGGGATAGATTTTGAACAGATCTAGCAATGCAAAACTGGGCATCCATGAGGCGCTGTGGGCCATCAGCAGCAGCAGAATTGTACTCAAACACAATCTGTAACCTCATGGCCCGGCATATTCCCCACTCTACCATTACCATCAAGCCAGGAGACCAACCCTGGTTCAATGAAGAGTGCAGGAGGGCATGCCAGGACCAGCACCAGGCATACCTCAAAATGAGGTGTCAACCTGGTGAAGCTACAACACAGGACTACCTACATGCTAAACTGCGTAAGCAGCATGCGATAGACAGAGCTAAGTGATCCCATAACCAACGGATCAGATCTAAGCTCTGCAGTCCTGCCACATCCAGCCATGAATGGTGGTGGACAATTAAACAACTAACTGGAGGAGGTGGATCCACAAATATCCCCAACCTCAATGATGGGGGAGCCCAGCACATCATTGCGAAAGATAAGGCTGAAACATTTGCAACAATCTTCAGCCAGAAGTGCTGAGTTGATGATCCATCTCGGCCTCCTCCTGAAGTCCCCAGCATCACAGATGCCAGACCTCAGCCAATTCGATTCACTCCGCATGATACCAAGAAACGACTGAAGGTACTGGATACTGCAAATGCTATGGGCTCTGACAATATTCCGGAAATAGTACTGAAGACCTGTGCTCCAGAACTTGCCACGCCCCGAGCCAAGCTGTCCCAGTACAGCTACAACTCAGGGTCGTGTCCCAGGCCCAACTATCTTCAGCTGCTTCATCAATGACCTTCCTTCAATCATAAGGTCAGAAGTAGGGATGTTCGCTGATGATTGCACAATGTTCAGCACCATTTGTCACTCCTCAGATACTGAAGTAGTCCATGTAGAAACGCAGCAAGACCTGGACAATATCCAGTCTTGGGCTGATAAATGGCAAGTAACATTCGCGCCACACAAGTGCCAGGCAATGACCATCTCCAACAAGAGAGAATCTTATCATCTCCCCTTGACATTCAGTGGCATTACCATCGCTGATTCCCCCACTATCAACATCCCAGGGGCTACCATTGACCAGAAACTGAACTGGAGTAGCCATATAAATGCCATGGCGACAAGCGCAGGTCAGAGGCCAGGAATCCTGAGGCGAGTAACTCACATCCTGACTCCCCAAAGCCTGTCCACCATCTACAAGGCACAAGTCAGGAATGTGATGGAATACTCTCCACTTGCCTGGATGGGTGCAGCTCCAACAACACTCGAGAAGCTCGACACCATCCAGGACAAAGCAGTCCGCTTGATTGGCACCCCATCTACAAACATTCACTCCCTCTACCACCGACGCACAGTGGCGGCAGTGTGTACCATCCACAAGATGCACTGCAGAAATGCACCAAGGCTCCTTAGACAGCACCTTCCAAACCCTCGACCTCTACCAACTAGAAGGACAAGGGCAGAAAATACATGGGAACACCACCACATGCAAATTCCCCTCCAGGTCACACACCATCCTGACTTGGAACCATATCGCCGTTCCTTCACTGACGCTGGGTCAAAATCCTGGAACTCCCTTCCTAACAGCACTGTGGGTGTATCTACACCACACGGACTGCAGCAGTTCAAGAAGGCAGCTCACCACCACCTTCTCAAGGGCAATTAGGGTTGGGCAATAAATGCTGGCCTGGCCAGCGACGCCCAAATCCCATGAATGAATAAAAAAAAATGAAAACATTGCTGACCCTCTGACAGTGCAGCACTCCCTCAGTACTGCCCCTTTGACAGTGCAGCACTCCCTCAGTACTGACCCTCTAATAGTGCAGCACTTCCCCATTACTGACCCTCTGACAGTGCAGCACTCCCTCAGTACTGACCCTCTAATAGTGCAGCACTCCCCCATTACTGACCCTTTGACAGTGCAGCACTCCCTCAGTACTGACCCTCTAATAGTGCAGCACTCCCTCAGTACTGCCCCTTTGACAGTGCAGCACTCCCTCAGTACTGACCCTCTAATAGTGCAGCACTCCCCCATTACTGAACCTCTGACAGTGCAGCACTGCCTCAGTACTGCCCCAATGACAGTTCAGCACTCCCTCAGTACTGACCCTCTAATAGTGCAGCACTCCCCCATTACTGACCTCTGACAGTGCAGCACTCCCTCAGTACTGACCCTCTGACAGTGCAGCACTCCCTCAGTACTGCCCCTTTGAAAGTTCAGCACTCCCTCAGTACTGATACTCTGACAGTGCAGCACTCCCCCATTACTGACCCTCTGATAGTGCAGCACTCCCTCAGTACTGCCTCTCTGACACTACAGCACTCCCTCAGTAGTGACCCTCTGACAGTGCAGAACTCCCTCAGTACTGACCCTCTAATAGTGCAGCACTCCCCCATTACTGACCCTCTGACACTACAGGACTCCCTCAGTACTGACCCTCTAAGAGTGCAGCACTCCTTCAGTACCGCCCCTTTGAAAGTTCACCACACCCTCATGACTGACCCTCTGACAGTTCAGCACTCCCTCAGTGCTGACCCTCTAACAGTGCAGCACTCCCTCAGTACTGACCCTCTAACGGTGCTGCACTCCCTCAACACTGACCCTCTGACACTACAGCACTCCCTCAGTACTGACCCTCTGACAGTGCAGCACTCCCTCAGTACTGACCCTCTAATAGTGCAGCACTCCCCCATTACTGAACTTCTGACACTACAGCACTCCCTCAGTACTGACCCTCTAAGAGTGCAGCACTCCCTCAGTTCTGCCCCTTTGAAAGTTCAGCACACCCTCATTTCTGACCCTCTGACAGTGCAGCACTCCCTCAGTACTGACCCTCTAACAGTGCAGCACTCCCTCAGTACTGACCCTCTGACAGTATAGCATTCCCTCAGTACTGACCCTCTAACGGTGCAGCACTCCCTCAACACTGACCCTCTGACAGTGCAGCACTCCCTCAGTACTGACCCTTTGAAAGTTCAGCACTCCCTCTTTACTGACCCTCTGACAGTGCAGCACTCCCTCAGTACTGACCCTTTGAAAGTTCAGCTTACCCTCATTACTGAACCTCTGACAGTGCAGCACTCCCTCAGTACTGCCCCTTTGAAAGCTCAGCACTCCCTCAGTACTGACCCTCTGACAGTGCAGCACTCCCTCAGTACTGACCCTCTGACAGTGCAGCACTCCCTCAGTACTGCATCTCTGACACTACAGAGCTCCCTCAGTACTGCCCCTCTGACAGTGTAGCACTCCCTCAGTACTGACCGTCTGACAGTGTCGCACTCCCTCAGTACTGCCCCTCTGACAGTGCAGCACTCCCTCAGTACTGACCCTCTGACAGTATAGCACTCCCTCAGTACTGACCCTCTAACGGTGCAGCACTCCCTCAACACTGACCCTCTGACAGTGCAGCACTCCCTCAGTACTCACCCTTTGAAAGTTCAGCACTCCCTCTTTACTGACCCTCTGACAGTGCAGCACTCCCTCAGTACTGACCCTTTGAAAGTTCAGCACACCCTCATTACTGACCCTCTGACAGTGAAGCACTCCCTCAGTACTGCCCCTTTGAAAGTTCAGCACTCCCTCAGTACTGACCCTCTGACAGTGCAGCACTCCCTCAGTACTGACCCTCTAATAGTGCAGCACTCCCCCATTACTGACCTCTGACAGTGCAGCACTCCCTCAGTACTGACCCTCTGACAGTGCAGCACTCCCTCAGTACTGCCCCTTTGAAAGTTCAGCACTCCCTCAGTACTGATACTCTGACAGTGCAGCACTCCCCCATTACTGACCCTCTGATAGTGCAGCACTCCCTCAGTACTGCCTCTCTGACACTACAGAACTCCCTCAGTAGTGACCCTCTGACAGTGCAGAACTCCCTCAGTACTGACCCTCTAATAGTGCAGCACTCCCCCATTACTGACCCTCTGACACTACAGGACTCCCTCAGTACTGACCCTCTAAGAGTGCAGCACTCCCTCAGTACCGCCCCTTTGAAAGTTCACCACACCCTCATGACTGACCCTCTGACAGTTCAGCACTCCCTCAGTGCTGACCCTCTAACAGTGCAGCACTCCCTCAGTACTGACCCTCTAACGGTGCTGCACTCCCTCAACACTGACCCTCTGACACTACAGCATTCCCTCAGTACTGACCCTCTGACAGTGCAGCACTCCCTCAGTACTGACCCTCTAATAGTGCAGCACTCCCCCATTACTGAACCTCTGACACTACAGCACTCCCTCAGTACTGACCCTCTAAGAGTGCAGCACTCCCTCAGTTCTGCCCCTTTGAAAGTTCAGCACACCCTCATTTCTGACCCTCTGACAGTGCAGCACTCCCTCAGTACTGACCCTCTAACAGTGCAGCACTCCCTCAGTACTGACCCTCTGACAGTATAGCATTCCCTCAGTACTGACCCTCTAACGGTGCAGCACTCCCTCAACACTGACCCTCTGACAGTGCAGCACTCCCTCAGTACTGACCCTTTGAAAGTTCAGCACTCCCTCTTTACTGACCCTCTGACAGTGCAGCACTCCCTCAGTACTGCATCTCTGACACTACAGTGCTCCCTCAGTACTGCCCCTCTGACAGTGTAGCACTCCCTCAGTACTGACCGTCTGACAGTGTCGCACTCCCTCAGTACTGCCCCTCTGACAGTGCAGCACTCCCTCAGTACTGACCCTCTGACAGTATAGCACTCCCTCAGTACTGACCCTCTAACGGTGCAGCACTCCCTCAACACTGACCCTCTGACAGTGCAGCACTCCCTCAGTACTCACCCTTTGAAAGTTCAGCACTCCCTCTTTACTGACCCTCTGACAGTGCAGCACTCCCTCAGTACTGACCCTTTGAAAGTTCAGCACACCCTCATTACTGACCCTCTGACAGTGCAGCACTCCCTCAGTACTGCCCCTTTGAAAGTTCAGCACTCCCTCAGTACTGACCCTCTGACAGTGCAGCACTCCCTCAGTACTGCCCCTCTGGCAGTGCAGCAGTCCCGCAGTACTGACCCTCTGACAGAGCAGTGCCCCCTTAGTACTGACCCTCTGACAGTGCAGCACTCCCTCAGTACTGGCCCTTTGAAAGTTCAGCTCTCCCTCAGTACTGACCCTCCAACAGTGCAGCACTCCCTCAGTACTGACCCTCTGACAGTGCAGCACTCCCTCAGTTCTGACCCTCTGACAGTGCAGTGTTCCCTCAGTACTGACCCCTCTGATAGTGTCGCACTCCCTCAGTACTGACCCTCTGACAGTGCAGCACTCCCTCAGTACTGACCCTCTGACAGCGCATTGCTCCCTCAGTACTGACACTCTGACAATGCAGCACTCCCTCAGTACTGCCCCTCTGACAGTGCAGTGCTCCCTCAGTACTGACCATCTGACAGTGCAGCACTCCCTCAGTACTGACCCTCTGACAGTGCATTGCTCCCTCAGTACTGACCCTCTGACAATGCAGCACTCCCTCAGTACTGCCCCTCTGACAGTGCAGCACTCCCTCAGTACTGCCCCTCTGACAGTGCATCACTCCCTCAGTACTGACCCTCTGACAGTGCAGCACTCACTCAGTACTGCCCCTCTGACAGTGCAGCACTCCCTCAGTACTGACCCTCTGACAGTGCATTGCTCCTCAGTACTGACACTCTGACAATGAAGCACTCCCTCAGTACTGCCCCTCTGACAGTGCAGTGCTCCCTCAGTGCAGACCCTTCGACAGTGCAGCACTCCCTCAGTACTGACACTCTGACAGTGCAGCAGTCCCTCAGTACTGCCCCTCTGGCAGTGCAGCACTCCCGCTGTACTGACCCTCTGACAGAGCAGTGCCCCCTTAGTACTGACACTCTGACAGTGCAGCACTCCCTCAGTACTGGCCCTTTGAAAGTTCATCTCTCCCTCAGTACTGACCCTCCAACAGTGCAGCACTCCCTCAGTACTGACCCTCTGACAGTGCAGCACTCCCTCAGTTCTGACCCTCTGACAGTGCAGTGTTCCCTCAGTACTGACCCCTCTGATAGTGTCGCACTCCCTCAGTACTGACCCTATGACAGTGCAGCACTCCCTCAGTACTAACCCTCTGACAGTGCATTGCTCCCTCAGTACTGACACTCTGACAATGCAGCACTCCCTCAGTACTGCCCCTCTGACAGTGCAGTGCTCCCTCAGTACAGACCCTTCGACAGTGCAGCACTGCCTCAGTACTGACCCTCTGACAGTGCAGCATTCCCTCAGTACTGCCCCTCTGACTGTGCAGCACTCCCTCAGTACTGACCCTCTGACAGAGCAGTGCCCCCTCAGTACTGACCCTCTGACAGTGCAGCACTCCCTCAGTACTGGCCTTTTGAAAGTGCAGCTCCTTCTCAGTACTGACCCTCCAACAGTGCAGCACTCCCTCAGTACTGACCCTCTGACAGTGCAGCACTCCCTCAGTACTGCCCCTCTGACAGTGCAGCACTCCCTCAGTACTGACCCTCTGACATTGCAGTGCTCCCTCAATACTGACCCTCTGACAGTGCTGCACTCCCTCAGTACTGACCCTCTGACAGTGCAGCACTCACTCAGTACTGCCCCTCTGACAGTGCAGCACTCCCTCAGTACTGACCCTCTGACAGTGCATTGCTCCCTCAGTACTGACACTCTGACAATGAAGCACTCCCTCAGTACTGCCCCTCTGACAGTGCAGTGCTCCCTCAGTGCAGACCCTTCGACAGTGCAGCACTCCCTCAGTACTGACACTCTGACAGTGCAGCAGTCCCTCAGTACTGCCCCTCTGGCAGTGCAGCACTCCCGCTGTACTGACCCTCTGACAGAGCAGTGCCCCCTTAGTACTGACACTCTGACAGTGCAGCACTCCCTCAGTACTGGCCCTTTGAAAGTTCAGCTCTCCCTCAGTACTGACCCTCCAACAGTGCAGCACTCCCTCAGTACTGACCCTCTGACAGTGCAGCACTCCCTCAGTTCTGACCCTCTGACAGTGCAGTGTTCCCTCAGTACTGACCCCTCTGATAGTGTCGCACTCCCTCAGTACTGACCCTATGACAGTGCAGCACTCCCTCAGTACTAACCCTCTGACAGTGCATTGCTCCCTCAGTACTGACACTCTGACAATGCAGCACTCCCTCAGTACTGCCCCTCTGACAGTGCAGTGCTCCCTCAGTACAGACCCTTCGACAGTGCAGCACTGCCTCAGTACTGACCCTCTGACAGTGCAGCATTCCCTCAGTACTGCCGCTCTGACTGTGCAGCACTCCCTCAGTACTGACCCTCTGACAGAGCAGTGCCCCCTCAGTACTGACCCTCTGACAGTGCAGCACTCCCTCAATACTGGCCCTTTGAAAGTGCAGCTCCTTCTCAGTACTGACCCTCCAACAGTGCAGCACTCCCTCAGTACTGACCCTCTGACAGTGCAGCACTCCCTCAGTACTGCCCCTCTGACAGTGCAGCACTCCCTCAGTACTGACCCTCTGACATTGCAGTGCTCCCTCAGTACTGACCCTCTGACAGTGCTGCACTCCCTCAGTACTGACCCTTCGACAGTGCAGCGCTCCCTCAGTACTGACCCTTCGACAGTGCAGCACACCCTCAGTACTGACCCTCTGACAGTGCAGAACTCCCTCAGTACTGACCCTCTGACAGTGCAGTGCTCCCTCAGTACTGACCCCTCTGACAGTGTCGCACTCCCTCAGTACTGACCCTCTGACAGTGCAGCACTCCCTCAGTACTGACCCTCTGACAGGGCATTGCTCCCTCAGTACTGACCCTCTGACAATGCAGCACTCCCTCAGTACTGCCCTTCTGACAGAGCAGTGCCCCCTCAGTACTGACCCTCTGACAGTGCAGCACTCCCTCAGTACTGGCCCTTTGAAAGTGCAGCTCCTTCTCAGTACTGACCCTCCAACAGAGCAGCACTCCCTCAGTACTGACCCTCTGACAGTGCAGCACTCCCTCAGTACTGCCCCTCTGACAGTGCAGCACTCCCTCAGTACTGACCATCTGACATTGCAGTGCTCCCTCAGTACTGACCCTCTGACAGTGCTGCACTCCCTCAGTACTGACCCTTCGACAGTGCAGCGCTCCCTCAGTACTGACCCTTCGACAGTGCAGCACACCCTCAGTACTGACCCTCTGACAGTGCAGCACTCCCTCAGTACTGACCCTCTGACAGTGCAGTGCTCCCTCAGTACTGACCCCTCTGACAGCGTCGCACTCCCTCAGTACTGACCCTCTGACAGTGCAGCACTCCCTCAGTACTGACCCTCTGACAGGGCATTGCTCCCTCAGTACTGACCCTCTGACAATGCAGCACTCCCTCAGTACTGCCCCTCTGACAGTGCAGCACTCCCTCAGTACTAACCCTCTGACAGTGCATTGCTCCCTCAGTACTGACACTCTGACAATGCAGCACTACCTCAGTACTGCCTCTCTGACAGTGCAGTGCTCCCTCAGTACAGACCCTTCGACAGTGCAGCACTGCCTCAGTACTGACCCTCTGACAGTGCAGCATTCCCTCAGTACTGCCCCTCTGACTGTGCAGCACTCCCTCAGTACTGACCCTCTGACAGAGCAGTGCCCCCTCAGTACTGACCCTCTGACAGTGCAGCACTCCCTCAGTACTGGCCCTTTGAAAGTGCAGCTCCTTCTCAGTACTGACCCTCCACTGTCGACAGTGCAGCACACCCTCAGTACTGACCCTCTGACAGTGCAGCACTCCCTCAGTACTGACCCTCTGACAGTGCAGTGCTCCCTCAGTACTGACCCCTCTGACAGTGTCGCACTCCCTCAGTACTGACCCTCTGACAGTGCAGCACTCCCTCAGTACTGACCCTCTGACAGTGCATTGCTCCCTCAGTACTGACCCTCTGACAATGCAGCACTCCCTCAGTACTGCCCCTCTGACAGTGCAGTGCTCCCTCAGTAGTGACCCTCTGACAGTGCAGCACTCCCTCAGTACTGACCCTCTGACAGTGCAGTGTTCCCTCAGTATTGACCCTCTGACAGTGTCGCACTCCCTCAGTACTGACCCTCTGACACTGCAGCACTCCCTCAGTACTGACACTCTGACAGTGCAGTGCTCCCTCAGTACAGACCCTCCGACAGTGCAGCACTCCCTCAGTACTGATACTCTGACAGTGCAGCACTCCCTCAGTACTGCCCCTCTGGCAGTGCAGCACTCCCGCAGTACTGACCCTCTGACAGAGCAGTGCCCCCTTGGTACTGATCCTCTGACAGTGCAGCACTCCCTCAGTACTGGCCCTTTGAAAGTTCAGCTCTCCCTCAGTACTGACCCTCCAACAGTGCAGCACTCCCTCAGTACTGGCCCTTTGAAAGTTCAGCTCTCCCTCAGTACTGACCCTCCAACAGTGCAGCACTCCTTCAGTACTGACCCTCTGACAGTGCAGCACTCCCTCAGTTCTGACCCTCTGACAGTGCAGTGTTCCCTCAGTACTGACCCATCTGATAGTGTCGCACTCCCTCAGTACTGACCCTCTGACAGTGCAGCACTCCCTCAGTACTGACCCTCTGACAGTACATTGCTCCCTCAGTACTGACATTCTGACAATGCAGCACTCCCTCAGTACTGCCCCTCTGACAGTGCAGTGCTCCCTCAGTACAGACCCTTCGACAGTGCAGCACTCCCTCAGTACTGACACTCTGACAGTGCAGCAGTCCCTCAGTACTGCCCCTCTGGCAGTGCAGCACACCCGCAGTACTGACCCTCTGACAGAGCAGTGCCCCCTTAGCACTGACCCTCAGACAGTGCAGCACTCCCTCAGGACTGGCCCTTTGAAAGTTCAGCTCTCCCTCAGTACTGCCCCTCTGACAGTGCAGCACTCCCTCAGTACTGACCCTCTGACAGTGCAGCACTCCCTCAGTTCTGACCATCTGACAGTGCAGTGTTCCCTCAGTACTGACCCCTCTGATAGTGTCGCACTCCCTCAGTACTGACCCTATGACAGTGCAGCACTCCCTCAGTACTGACCCTCTGACAGTGCATTGCTCCCTCAGTACTGACACTCTGACAATGCAGCACTCCCTCAGTACTGCCCCTCTGACAGTGCAGTGCTCCCTCAGTACAGACCCTTCGACAGTGCAGCACTGCCTCAGTACTGACCCTCTGACAGTGCAGCACTCCCTCAGTACTTCCCCTCTGACTGTGCAGCACTCTCTCAGTCCTGAGCCTCTGACAGAGCAGTGCCCCCTCAGTACTGACCCTCTGACAGTGCAGCACTCCCTCAGTACTGGCCCTTTGAAAGTTCAGCACTCCCTCAGTACTGACCCTCTGACAGTGCAGCTCTCCCTCAGTACTGCCCCTCTGACAGTGCAGCACTCAATCAGTACTGACCCTCTGACAGTACATTGCTCCCTCAGTACTGACATTCTGACAATGCAGCACTCCCTCAGTACTGCCCCTCTGACAGTGCAGTGCTCCCTCAGTACAGACCCTTCGACAGTGCAGCACTCCCTCAGTACTGACACTCTGACAGTGCAGCAGTCCCTCAGTACTGCCCCTCTGGCAGTGCTGCACTCCCTCAGTACTGGCACTTCGACAGTGCAGCACTCCCTCAGCACTGACCCTCTGACAGTGCAGCACTCACTCAGTACTGACCCTCTGACAGTGCAGTGCTCCCTCAGTACTGACCCTCTGACAGTGCAGCGCTCCCTCAGTACTGACACTTCGACAGTGCAGCACTCCCTCAGTACTGACACTCTGACAGTGCAGCAGTCCCTCAGTACTGCCCCTCTGGCAGTGCAGCACACCCGCAGTACTGACCCTCTGACAGAGCAGTGCCCCCTTAGCACTGACCCTCAGACAGTGCAGCACTCCCTCAGGACTGGCCCTTTGAAAGTTCAGCTCTCCCTCAGTACTGCCCCTCTGACAGTGCAGCACTCCCTCAGTACTGACCCTCTGACAGTGCAGCACTCCCTCAGTTCTGACCATCTGACAGTGCAGTGTTCCCTCAGTACTGACCCCTCTGATAGTGTCGCACTCCCTCAGTACTGACCCTATGACAGTGCAGCACTCCCTCAGTACTGACCCTCTGACAGTGCATTGCTCCCTCAGTACTGACACTCTGACAATGCAGCACTCCCTCAGTACTGCCCCTCTGACAGTGCAGTGCTCCCTCAGTACAGACCCTTCGACAGTGCAGCACTGCCTCAGTACTGACCCTCTGACAGTGCAGCACTCCCTCAGTACTTCCCCTCTGACTGTGCAGCACTCTCTCAGTCCTGAGCCTCTGACAGAGCAGTGCCCCCTCAGTACTGACCCTCTGACAGTGCAGCACTCCCTCAGTACTGGCCCTTTGAAAGTTCAGCACTCCCTCAGTACTGACCCTCTGACAGTGCAGCTCTCCCTCAGTACTGCCCCTCTGACAGTGCAGCACTCAATCAGTACTGACCCTCTGACAGTACATTGCTCCCTCAGTACTGACATTCTGACAATGCAGCACTCCCTCAGTACTGCCCCTCTGACAGTGCAGCAGTCCCTCAGTACTGACACTCTGACAGTGCAGCAGTCCCTCAGTACTGCCCCTCTGGCAGTGCTGCACTCCCTCAGTACAGACCCTTCGACAGTGCAGCACTCCCTCAGTACTGACACTCTGACAGTGCAGCAGTCCCTCAGTACTGCCCCTCTGGCAGTGCTGCACTCCCTCAGTACTGGCACTTCGACAGTGCAGCACTCCCTCAGCACTGACCCTCTGACAGTGCAGCACTCACTCAGTACTGACCCTCTGACAGTGCAGTGCTCCCTCAGTACTGACCCTCTGACAGTGCAGCGCTCCCTCAGTACTGACACTTCGACAGTGCAGCACTCCCTCAGCACTGACCCTCTGACAGTGCAGCACTCCCTCAGTACTGCCCCTCTGACAGTGCAGTGCTCCCTCAGTACAGACCCTTCGACAGTGCAGCACTGCCTAAGTACTAACCCTCTGACAGTGCAGCACTCTCTCAGTACTGCCCCTCTGACTGTGCAGCACTCCCTCAGTACTGACCCTCTGACAGAGCAGTGCCCCCTCAGCACTGACCTTCTGACAGTGCAGCACTTACTCAGTACTTGCCCTTTGAAAGTTCAGCTCTCCCTCAGTACTGACCCTCCAACAGTGCAGCACTCCCTCAGTACTGACCCTCTGACAGTGCAGCACTCCCTCAGTTCTGACCCTCTGACAGTGCAGTGCTCCCTCAGTACTGACCCCTCTGATAGTGTCGCACTCCCTCAGTACTGACCCTCTGACAGTGCAGCACTCCCTCAGTACTGCCCCTCTGACAGTTGTGCACTCCCTCAGTACTGACCCTCTGACATTGCAGTGCTCCCTCAGTACTGACCCTCTGACAGTGCTGCACTCCCTCAGTACTGACCCTTCGACAGTGCAGCGCTCCCTCAGTACTGACCCTTCGACAGTGCAGCACACCCTCAGTACTGACCCTCTGACAGTGCAGCACTCCCTCAGTACTGACCCTCTGACAGTGCAGTGCTCCCTCAGTACTGACCCCTCTGACAGTGTCGCACTCCCTCAGTACTGACCCTCTGACAGTGCAGCACTCCCTCAGTACTGACCCTCTGACAGTGCATTGCTCCATCAGTACTGACCCTCTGACAATGCAGCACTCCCTCAGTACTGCCCCTCTGACAGTGCAGTGCTCCCTCAGTAGTGACCCTCTGACAGTGCAGCACTCCCTCAGTACTGACCCTCTGACAGTGCAGTGTTCCCTCAGTATTGACCCCTCTGACAGTGTCGCACTCCCTCAGTACTGACCCTCTGACACTGCAGCACTCCCTCAGTACTGACACTCTGACAGTGCATAGCTCCGTCAGTACTGACACTCTGACAATGCAGCACTCCCTCAGTACTGCCCCTCTGACAGTGCAGTGCTCCCTCAGTACAGACCCTCCGACAGTGCAGCACTCCCTCAGTACTGACACTCTGACAGTGCAGCACTCCCTCAGTACTGCCCCTCTGGCAGTGCAGCACTCCCGCAGTACTGACCCTCTGACAGAGCAGTGCCCCCTTAGTACTGACCCTCTGACAGTGCAGCACTCCCTCAGTACTGGCCCTTTGAAAGTTCAGCTCTCCCTCAGTACTGACCCTCCAACAGTGCAGCACTCCCTCAGTACTGGCCCTTTGAAAGTTCAGCTCTCCCTCAGTACTGACCCTCCAACAGTGCAGCACTCCTTCAGTACTGACCCTCTGACAGTGCAGCACTCCCTCAGTTCTGACCCTCTGACAGTGCAGTGTTCCCTCAGTACTGACCCATCTGATAGTGTCGCACTCCCTCAGTACTGACCCTCTGACAGTGCAGCACTCCCTCAGTACTGACCCTCTGACAGTACATTGCTCCCTCAGTACTGACATTCTGACAATGCAGAACTCCCTCAGTACTGCCCCTCTGACAGTGCAGTGCTCCCTCAGTACAGACCCTTCGACAGTGCAGCACTCCCTCAGTACTGACACTCTGACAGTGCAGCAGTCCCTCAGTACTGCCCCTCTGGCAGTGCAGCACACCCGCAGTACTGACCCTCTGACAGAGCAGTGCCCCCTTAGCACTGACCCTCAGACAGTGCAGCACTCCCTCAGGACTGGCCCTTTGAAAGTTCAGCTCTCCCTCAGTACTGCCCCTCTGACAGTGCAGCACTCCCTCAGTACTGACCGTCTGACAGTGCAGCACTCCCTCAGTTCTGACCATCTGACAGTGCAGTGTTCCCTCAGTACTGACCCCTCTGATAGTGTCGCACTCCCTCAGTACTGACCCTATGACAGTGCAGCACTCCCTCAGTACTGACCCTCTGACAGTGCATTGCTCCCTCAGTACTGACACTCTGACAATGCAGCACTCCCTCAGTACTGCCCCTCTGACAGTGCAGTGCTCCCTAAGTACAGACCCTTCGACAGTGCAGCACTGCCTCAGTACTGACCCTCTGACAGTGCAGCACTCCCTCAGTACTTCCCCTCTGACTGTGCAGCACTCCCTCAGTCCTGAGCCTCTGACAGAGCAGTGCCCCCTCAGTACTGACCCTCTGACAGTGCAGCACTCCCTCAGTACTGGCCCTTTGAAAGTTCAGCACTCCCTCAGTACTGACCCTCTGACAGTGCAGCTCTCCCTCAGTACTGCCCCTCTGACAGTGCAGCACTCACTCAGTACTGACCCTCTGACAGTGCAGTGCTCCCTCAGTACTGACCCTCTGACAGTGCTGCACTCCCTCAGTACTGACCCTTCGACAGTGCAGCGCTCCCTCAGTACTGACACTTCGACAGTGCAGCACTCCCTCAGCACTGACCATCTGACAGTGCAGCACTCCCTCAGTACTGCCCCTCTGACAGTGCAGTGCTCCCTCAGTACAGACCCTTCGACAGTGCAGCACTGCCTAAGTACTAACCCTCTGACAGTGCAGCACTCTCTCAGTACTGCCCCTCTGACTGTGCAGCACTCCCTCAGTACTGACCCTCTGACAGAGCAGTGCCCCCTCAGCACTGACCTTCTGACAGTGCAGCACTTACTCAGTACTGGCCCTTTGAAAGTTCAGCTCTCCCTCAGTACTGACCCTCCAACAGTGCAGCACTCCCTCAGTACTGACCCTCTGACAGTGCAGCACTCCCTCAGTTCTGACCCTCTGACAGTGCAGTGCTCCCTCAGTACTGACCCCTCTGATAGTGTCGCACTCCCTCAGTACTGACCCTCTGACAGTGCTGCACTCCCTCAGTACTGACCCTCTGACAGTGCATTGCTCCCGCAATACTGACACTCTGTCAATGCAGCACTCCCTCAGTACTGCCCCTCTGACAGTGCAGTGCTCCCTCAGTACAGACCCTTCGACAGTGCAGCACTCCCTCAGTACTGACACTCTGACAGTGCAGCACTCCCTCAGTACTGCCCCTCTGGCAGTGCAGCACTCCCGCAGTACTGACCCTCTGACAGAGCAGTGCCCCCTTAGTACTGACCCTCTGACAGTGCAGCACTCCCTCAGTACTGGCCCTTTGAAAGTTCAGCTCTCCCTCAGTACTGACCCTCTGACAGTGCAGCACTCCCTCAGTACTGACCCTCTGACAGTGCAGCACCCCCTCAGTTCTGACCCTCTGACAGTGCTGTGTTCCCTCAGTACTGACACCTCTGATAGTGTCGCACTCGCTCAGTACTGACCCTCTGACAGTGCAGCACTCCCTCAGTACTGACCCTCTGACTGTGCAGCACTCCCTCAGTACTGACCCTCTGACAGAGCAGTGCCTCCTCAGTACTGACCCTCTGACAGTGCAGCACTCTCTCAGTACTGGCCCTTTGAAAGTTCAGCTCTCCCTCAGGACTGACCCTCCAACAGTGCAGCACTCCCTCAGTACTGACCCTCTGACAGTGCAGCACTCCCTCAGTACTGCCCCTCTGACAGTGCAGCACTCCCTCAGTACTGACCCTCTGACAGTGCAGTGCTCCCTCAGTACTGACCCTCTGACAGTGCTGCACTCTCTCAGTACTGACCCTTCGACAGTGCAGCGCTCCCTCATTACTGACCCTTCGACAGTGCAGCACTCCCTCAGTACTGACCCTCTGACAGTGCAGCACACCCTCAGTACTGACACTCTGACAGTGCAGTGCTCCCTCAGTACTGACCCCTCTGACAGTGTCGCACTCCCTCAGTACTGACCCTCTGACAGTGCAGCACTCCTTCAGTACTGACCCTCTGACAGTGCATTGCTCCCTCAGTACTGACCCTCTGACAATGCAGCACTCCCTCAGTACTGCCCCTCTGGCAGTACAGTGATCCCTCAGTAGTGACCCTCTGACAGTGCAGCACTCCCTCAGTACAGACCCTCTGACAGTGCAGTGTTCCCTCAGTACTGACCCCTCTGACAGTGTTGCACTCCCTCAGTACTGACCCTCTGACACTGCAGCACTCCCTCAGTACTGACCCTCTGACAGTGCATTGCTCCCTCAGTACTGACACTCTGACAATGCAGCACTCCCTCAGTACTGCCCATCTGACAGTGCAGTGCTCCCTCAGTACAGACCCTTCGACAGTGCAGCACTCCCTCAGTACTTACACTCTGACAGTGCAGCACTCCCTCAGTACTGACCCCTCTGGCAGTGCAGCACTCCCGCAGTACTGACCCTCTGACAGAGCAGTGCCCCCTTAGTACTGACCCTCTGACAGTGCAGCACTCCCTCAGTACTGGCCCTTTGAAACTTCAGCTCTCCCTCAGTACTGACCCTCCAACAGTGCAGCACTCCTTCAGTACTGACCCTCTGACAGTGCAGCACTCCCTCAGTTCTGACCCTCTGACAGTGCAGTGTTCCCTCAGTACTGACCCCTCTGATAGTGTCGCACTCCCTCAGTACTGACCCTCTGACAGTGCAGCACTCCCTCAGTACTGACCCTCTGACAGTGCATTGCTCCATCAGTACTGACACTCTGACAATGCAGCACTCCCTCAGTACTGCCCCACTGACAGTGCAGTGCTCCCTCAGTACAGACCCTTCGACAGAGCAGCACTGCCTCAGTACTGACCCTCTGACAGTGCAGCACTCCCTCAGTACTGCCCCTCTGACTGTGCAGCACTCCCTCAGTACTGACCATCTGACAGAGCATTGCCCCCTCAGTACTGACCCTCTGACAGTGCACTGCTCCCTCAGTTCTGACCGTCTGACAGTGCATTGCTCCCTCAGTACTGACCCGCTGACAGTGCAGTGCTCCCTCAGTACTGACCCTCTGACAGTGCAGCACCCCCTCAGTACTGACCCTTTGACAGTGCATTGCTCCCTCAGTACTGACCCTCTGACAATGCAGCACTCCCTCAGTACTGACCCTCTAACAGTGCAGTGCTCCATCAGTACTGACCCCTCTGACAGTGTCGCACTCCCTCAGTACTGACACTCTGATACTGCAGCATTCCCTCAGTACTGACCCTTTGAAACTGCAGCACACCCTCATTACTGACCCTCTGACAGTGCAGCACTCCCTCAGTACTGACCATCTAACAGTGCAGCACTCCCTCAGTACTGACCCTCTGACAGTGTAGCACTCCCTCAGTACTGACCCTCTAACGGTGCAGCACTCCCTCAACACTGACCCTCTGACAGTGCAGCACTCCCTCAGTACTGACCCTTTGAAAGTTCAGCACTCCCTCAGTACTGACCCTCTGACAGTGCAGCACTCCCTCAGTACTGACCCTTTGAAAGTTCAGCACACCCTCATTACTGACCCTCTGACAGTGCAGCACTCCCTCAGTACTGCCCCTTTGAAATTTCAGCACTCCCTCAGTACTGACCCTCTTACAGTGCAGCACTCCCTCAGTACTGACCCTCTGACAGTGCAGCACTCACTCAGTACTGACCGTCTGACAGTGCATTGCTCCCTCAGTACTGCCCCTCTGACAGTGCAGCACTCCCTCAGTACTGACCATCTGACAGTGTCGCACTCCCACAGTACTGCCCCTCTGACAGTGCAGCAATCCCTCAGTGCTGCCCCACTGACAGTGCAGCACTCCCTCAGTTTTGGCCCTTTGAAAGTTCAGCTCTCCCTCAGTACTGACCCTCTGACAGTGCAGCACTCCCTCAGTACTGACCCTCTGACAGTGCATTGCTCCATCAGTACTGACCCTCTGACAGTGCAGCTCTCCCTCAGTACTGACCCTCTGACATTGCAGCACTCCCTCAGTACTGCACCTCTGACAGTGCCACACTCCCTCAGTACTGCCCCTCTGACATTGCAGCACTCCCTCAGTACTGCACCTCTGACAGTGCAGCACTCCCTCAGTACTGACCCTCTGACAGTGCAGCACTCACTCAGTACTGCCCCTCTGACAGTGCAGCACTCCCTCAGTACTGACCCTCTGACAGTGCAGTGCTCCCTCAGCACTGACCCTCTGACAGTGCAGCACTCCCTCAGTACTGACCCTCTGACAGTGCATTGCTCCCTCAGTACTGACCCTCTGACAATGTAGCACTCCCTCAGTACTGACCCTCTGACAGTACAGTGCTCCCTCAGTACTGACCCCTCTAACAGTGCCGCACTCCCTCATTACTGACCCTCTGACAGTGCATTGCTCCCTCAGTACTGACCCTCTGACAATGCAGCACTCCCTCAGTACTGCCCCTCTGACAGTACAGTGCTCCCTCAGTAGAGACCCTCTGACAGTGCAGCATTCCCTCAGTACTGACCCTCTGACAGTGCAGTGTTCCCTCCGTACTGACCCCTCTGACAGTGTCGCACTCCCTCAGTACTGACCCTCTGACAGTGCAGCACTCCCTCAGTACTGACCCTCTGACAGTGCGTTGCTCCCTCGGTACAGACCCTTCGACAGTGCAGCACTCCCTCAGTACTGAACCTCTGACAGTGCAGCACTCCCTCAGTACTGCCCCTTTGACAGTGCAGCACTCCCTCAGATCTGACCCTCTGACAGAGCAGTGCCCCCACAGTACTGACCCTCTGACAGTGCAGCACTCCCTCAGTACTGGCCCTTTGAAAGTTCAGCTCTCCCTCAGTACTGACCCTCCAACAGTGCAGCACTCCCTCAGCACTGACGCTCTGACAGTGCAGCACTCCCTCAGTACTGCCCCTCTGACAGTGCAGCACTCCCTCAGTACTGACCCTCTGACAGTGCAGTGCTCCCTCAGTACTGACCCTCTGACAGTGCTGCACTCCCTCAGTACTGACACTTCGACAGTGCAGCGCTCCCTCAGTACTGACCGTTCGTCAGTGCAGCACTCCCTCAGTACTGACCCTCTGACAGTGCAGCACTCCCTCAGTACTGACCCTCTGACAGTGCTTTGCTCCCTCAGTACTGACCCTCTGACAGTGTCGCACTCCCTCAGTACTGACCCTCTGACAGTGCAGCACTCCCTCAGTACTGACCCTCTGACAGTGCATTGCTCCCTCAGTACTGACCCTCTGACAATGCAGCACTCCCTCAGTACTGCCCCTCTGACAGTGCAGTGCTCCCTCAGCAGTGACCCTCTGACAGTGTAGCATTCCCTCAGTACTGACCCTCTGACAGTGCAGTGTTCCCTCAGTACTGACCCCTCTGACAGTGTCGCACTCCCTCAGTACTGACCCTCTGACAGTGCAGCACTCCCAAGTACTGACCCTCTGACAGTGCATTGCTCCCTCAGTACTGACACTCTGACAATGCAGCACTCCCTCAGTACTGCCCCTCTGACAGTGCAGTGATCCCATCAGTACAGACCCTTCGGCAGTGCAGCACTCCCTCAGTACTGACCCTCTGACAGTGCAGCACTCCCTCAGTACTGCCCCTCTGACAGGGCAGCACTCCCTCAGTACTGCCCCTCTGACAGAGCAGTGCCCCCACAGTACTGACCCTCTGACAGTGCAGCACTCCCTCAGTACTGGCCCTTTGAAAGTTCAGCTCTCCCTCAGTACTGACCCTCCAACAGTGCAGCACTCCCTCAGTCCTGACCCTCTGACAGTGCAGCACTCCCTCAGTACTGCCCATCTGACAGTGCAGTGTTCCCTCAGTACTGACCCCTCTGATAGTGTCGCACTCCCTCAGTACTGACCCTCTGACAGTGCTGCACTCCCTCAGTACTGACACTTCGACAGTGCAGCGCTCACTCAGTACTGACCCTTCGACAGTGCAGCACTCCCTCAGTACTGACCCTCTGACAGTGCAGCACTCCCTCAGTACTGGCCCTTTGAAAGTTCAGCTCTCCCTCAGTACTGACCCTCCAACAGTGCAGCACTCCCTCAGTACTGACCCTCTGACAGTGCAGCACTCCCTCAGTACTGCCCCTCTGACAGTGCAGCACTCCCTCAGTACTGAACCTCTGACAGTGCAGTGCTCCCACAGTACTGAACCTCTGACTGTGCATTGCTCCCTCAGTACTGACCCTCTGACAATGCAGCACTCCCTCAGTACTGACCCTCTGACAGTACAGTGCTCCCTCAGTACTGACCCCTCTAACAGTGTCGCAGTCCCTCAGTACTGACCCTCTGACAGTGCAGCACTCCCTCAGTACTGACCCTCTGACAGTGCATTGCTCCCTCAGTACTGACCCTCTGACAATGCAGCACTCCCTCAGTACTGCCCCTCTGACAGTACAGTGCTCCGTCAGTAGAGACCCTCTGACAGTGCAGCATTCCCTCAGTACTGACCCTCTGACAGTGCAGTGTTCCCTCAGTACTGACCCCTCTGACAGTGTCGCACTCCCTCAGTACTGACCCTCTGACAGTGCAGCACTCCCTCAGTACTGACCCTCTGACAGTGCGTTGCTCCCTCAGTACTGACACTCTGACAATGCAGCACTCCCTCAGTACTGCCCCTCTGACAGTGCAGTGCTCCCTCGGTACAGACCCTTCGACAGTGCAGCACTCCCTCAGTACTGACCCTCTGACAGTGCAGCACTCCCTCAGTACTGCCCCTCTGACAGTGCAGCACTCCCTCAGATCTGACCCTCTAACAGAGCAGTGCCCCCACAGTACTGACCCTCTGACAGTGCAGCACTCCCTCAGTACTGGCCCTTTGAAAGTTCAGCTCTCCCTCAGTACTGACCCTCCAACAGTGCAGCACTCCCTCAGCACTGACCCTCTGACAGTGCAGCACTCCCTCAGTACTGCCCCTCTTACAGTGCAGCATTCCCTCTGTACTGACCCTCTGACAGTGCAGTGCTCCCTCAGTTCTGACCCTCTGACAGTGCTGCACTCCCTCAGTACTGACACTTCGACAGTGCAGCGCTCCCTCAGTACTGACCCTTCGTCAGTGCAGCACTCCCTCAGTACTGACCCTCTGACAGTGCAGCACTCCCTCAGTACTGACCCTCTGACAGTGCTTTGCTCCCTCAGTACTGACCCTCTGACAGTGTCGCACTCCCTCAGTACTGACCCTCTGTCAGTGCAGCACTCCCTCAGTACTGACCCTCTGACAGTGCATTGCTCCTTCAGTACTGACCATCTGACAATGCAGCACTCCCTCAGTACTGCCCCTCTGACAGTGCAGTGCTCCCTCAGTAGTGACCCTCTGACAGTGCAGCATTCCCTCAGTACTGACCCTCTGACAGTGCAGCGGTCCCTCAGTACTGACCCCTCTGACAGTGTCGCACTCCCTCAGTACTGACCCTCTGACAGTGCGGCACTCCCAAGTACTGATCCTCTGACAGTGCATTGCTCCCTCAGTACTGACACTCTGACAATGCAGCACTCCCTCAGTACTGCCCCTCTGACAGTGCAGTGCTCCCTCCGTACAGACCCTTCGGCAGTGCAGCACTCCCTCAGTACTGACCCTCTGACAGTGCAGCACTCCCTCAGTTCTGCCCCTCTGACAGTGCAGCACTCCCTCAGTACTGCCCCTCTGACAGTGCAGTGCCCCCACAGTACTGACCCTCTGACAGTGCAGCACTCCCTCAGTACTGGCCCTTTGAAAGTTCAGCTCTCCCTCAGTACTGACCCTCCAACAGTGCAGCACTCCCTCAGTACTGACCCTCTGACAGTGCAGCACTCCCTCAGTACTGCCCCTCTGACAGTGCAGCACTCCCTCAGTACTGACCCTCTGACAGTGCAGTGCTCCCTCAGTACTGACCCTCTGACAGTGCTGCACTCCCGCAGTACTGACACTTCGACAGTGCAGCGCTCACTCAGTACTGACCCTTCGACAGTGCAGCACTCCCTCAGTACTGACCCTCTGACAGTGCAGCACTCCCTCAGTACTGACCATCTGACAGTGCATTGCTCCCTCAGTACTGACCCTCTGACAGTGCAGCACTCACTCAGTACTGACCCTCTGACAGTGCATTGCTCCCTCAGCACTGAACCTCTGACAATGCAGCACTCCCTCAGTACTGCCCCTCTGACAGTGCATTGCTCCCTCGGCACTGAACCTCTGACAATGCAGCACTCCCTCAGTACTGACCCTCTGACAGTGCAGTGCTCCCTCAGTACTGACCCCTCTGGCAGTGTCGCACTCCCTCAGTACTGACCCTCTAACGGTGCAGCACTCCCTCAACACTGACCCTCTGACAGTGCAGCACTCCCTCAGTACTGACCCTTTGAAAGTTCAGCACTCCCTCAGTACTGACCCTCTGACGTTGCAGCACTCCCTCAGTACTGACCCTTTGAAAGTTCAGCACACCCTCATGACTGACCCTCTGACAGTGCAGCACTCCCTCAGTACTGCCCCTTTGAAAGTTCAGCACTCCCTCAGTACTGAGCCTCTGACAGTGCAGCACTCCCTCAGTACTAACCCTCTGACAGTGCAGCACACCCTCAGTACTGCTGCTCTGACACTACAGTGCTCCCTCAGTACTGCCCCTCTGACACTGCAGTTCTCCCTCAGTACTGCCCCTCTGACAGTGTAGCACACCCTCATTACTGACCCTCTGACAGTGCAGTACTCCCTCAGTACTGCCTCTCTGACACTGCAGTTCTCCCTCAGTACTGCCCCTCTGACAGTGTAGCACACCCTCATTACTGACCCTCTGACAGTGCAGCACTCCCTCAGTACTGACCCTCTAACAGTGCAGCACTCCCTCAGTACTGCCCCTCTGACAGTGTAGCACACCCTCATTACTGACCCTCTGACAGTGCAGCACTCCCTCAGTACTGACCCTCTAACAGTGCAGCACTCCCTCAGTACTGACCCTCTGACAGTGAAGCACTCCATCAGTACTGACCCTCTGACAGTGCTTTGCTCCCTCAGTACTGACCCTCTGACAGTGTCGCACTCCCTCAGTACTGACCCTCTGTCAGTGCAGCACTCCCTCAGTACTGACCCTCTGACAGTGCATTGCTCCCTCAGTACTGACCCTCTGACAATGCAGCACTCCCACAGTACTGCCCCTCTGACAGTGCAGTGCTCCCTCAGTAGTGACCCTCTGACAGTGCAGTGTTCCCTCAGTACTGACCCCTCTGACAGTGTCGCACTCCCTCAGTACTGACCCTCTGACAGTGCAGCACTCCCAAGTACTGACCCTCTGACAGTGCATTGCTCCCTCAGTACTGACACTCTGACAATGCAGCACTCCCTCAGTACTGCCCCTCTGACAGTGCAGTGCTCCCTCCGTACAGACCCTTCGGCAGTGCAGCACTCCCTCAGTACTGACCCTCTGACAGTGCAGCACTCCCTCAGTTCTGCCCCTCTGACAGTGCAGCACTCCCTCAGTACTGCCCCTCTGACAGAGCAGTGCCCCCACAGTACTGACCCTCTGACAGTGCAGCACTCCCTCAGTACTGGCCCTTTGAAAGTTCAGCTCTCCCTCAGTACTGACCCTCCAACAGTGCAGCACTCCCTCAGTACTGACCCTCTGACAGTGCAGCACTCCCTCAGTACTGCCCCTCTGACAGTGCAGCACTCCCTCAGTACTAACCCTCTGACAGTGCAGTGCTCTCTCAGTACTGACCCTCTGACAGTGCTGCACTCCCGCAGCACTGATTCTTCGACAGTGCAGCGCTCACTCAGTACTGACCCTTCGACAGTGCAGCACTCCCTCAGTACTGACCCTCTGACAGTGCAGCACTCCCTCAGTACTGATCATCTGACAGTGCATTGCTCCCTCAGTACTGACCCTCTGACAGTGCAGCACTCCCTCAGTACTGACCCTCTGACAGTGCAGCACTCCCTCAGTACTGACACTCTGACAGTGCAGTGCTCCCTCAGTACTGAACCTCTGACAGTTCAGCACTCACTCAGTACTGACCCTCTGACAGTGCATTGCTCCCTCAGCACTGAACCTCTGACAGTGCAGCACTCCCTCAGTACTGCCCCTCTGACAGTGCATTGCTCCCTCAGCACTGAACCTCTGACAATGCAGCACTCCCTCAGTACTGCCCCTCTGACAGTGCAGTGCTCCCTCAGTACTGACCCCTCTGACAGTGTCGCACTCCCTCAGTACTGACCCTCTAACGGTGCAGCACTCCCTCAACACTGACACACTGACAGTGCAGCACTCCCTCAGTACTGACCCTTTGAAAGTTCAGCACTCCCTCAGTACTGACCCTCTGACGTTGCAGCACTCCCTCAGTACTGACCCTTTGAAAGTTCAGCACACCCTCATGACTGACCCTCTGACAGTGCAGCACTCCCTCAGTACTGCCCCTTTGAAAGTTCAGCACTCCCTCAGTACTGAGCCTCTGACAGTGTAGCACACCCTCATTACTGACCCTCTGACAGTGCAGTACTCCCTCAGTACTGCCTCTCTGACACTGCAGTTCTCCCTCAGTACTGCCCCTCTGACAGTGTAGCACACACTCATTACTGACCCTCTGACAGTGCAGCACTCCCTCAGTACTGACCCTCTAACAGTGCAGCACTCCCTCAGTACTGACCCTCTGACAGTGTAGCACTCCCTCAGTACTGACCATCTGACAGTTTCGCACTCCCTCAGTACTGCCCCTCTGACAGTGCAGCTCTCCCTCAGTACTGACCGTCTGACAGTGTCGCACTCCCTTAGTACTGACCCTTTGAAAGTTCAGCTCTCCCTCAGCACTGACCCTTCGACAGAGCAGCGCTCCCTCAGTACTGACCCTCTGACAGTGCAGCACTCCCTCAGTACTGACTCTCTGACAGTGCAGCGCTCCCTAAATACTGCCACTCTGACAGTGCAGCACTCCCTCAGTACTGGCCCTTTGAAAGTTCAGCTCTCCCTCAGTACTGACCATCTGACAGTGCAGCACTCCCTCAGTACTGACCCTCTGACAGCGCATTGCTCCCTCAGTACTGACCCTTTGACAGTGCAGCACTCCCTGAGTACTGACCCTCTGACAGTGCAGCACTCCCTCAGTACTGCCCCTCTGACAGTGCAGCACTCCCTCAGTACTAACCCTCTGACAGTGCAGCACACCCTCAGTACTGCTGCTCTGACACTACAGTGCTCCCTCTGTACTGCCCCTCTGACACTGCAGTTCTCCCTCAGTACTGCCCCTCTGACAGTGTAGCACTCACTCATTACTGACCCTCTGACAGTGCAGTACTCCCTCAGTACTGCCTCTCTGACACTGCAGTTCTCCCTCAGTACTGCCCCTCTGACAGTGTAGCACACACTCATTACTGACCCTCTGACAGTGCATCACTCCCTCAGTACTGACCCTCTAACAGTGCAGCACTCCCTCAGTACTGACCCTCTGACAGTGTAGCACTCCCTCAGTACTGACCATCTGACAGTTTCGCACTCCCTCAGTACTGCCCCTCAGACAGTGCAGCTCTCCCTCAGTACTGACCGTCTGACAGTGTCGCACTCCCTTAGTACTGACCCTTTGAAAGTTCAGCTCTCCCTCAGCACTGACCCTTCGACAGAGCAGCGCTCCCTCAGTACTGACCCTCTGACAGTGCAGCACTCCCTCAGTACTGACTCTCTGACAGTGCAGCGCTCCCTAAATACTGCCACTCTGACAGTGCAGCACTCCCTCAGTACTGGCCCTTTGAAAGTTCAGCTCTCCCTCAGTACTGACCCTCTGACAGTGCAGCACTCCCTCAGTACTGACACTCTGACAGCGCATTGCTCCCTCAGTACTGACCCTTTGACAGTGCAGCACTCCCTGACTACTGACCCTCTGACAGTGCATTGCTCCCGCAGTACTGACCCTCTGACAATGAAACACTCCCTCAGTACTGCCCCTCTGACAGTGCAGCACTCCCTCAGTAGTGCCCCTCTGACAGTGCAGCACTCCCTCAGATCTGACCCTCTGACAGAGCAGTGCCCCCACAGTACTGACCCTCTGACAGTGCAGCACTCCCTCAGTACTGGCCCTTTGAAAGTTCAGCTCTCCCTCAGTACTGACCCTCTGACAGTGCAGCACTCCCTCAGTACTGACCCTCTGACAGTGCGTTGCTCCCTCGGTACAGACCCTTCGACAGTGCAGCACTCCCTCAGTACTGAACTTCTGACAGTGCAGCACTCCCTCAGTACTGCCCCTTTGACAGTGCAGCACTCCCTCAGATCTGACCCTCTGACAGATCAGTGCCCCCACAGTACTGACCCTCTGACAGTGCAGCACTCCCTCAGTACTGGCCCTTTGAAAGTTCAGCTCTCCCTCAGTACTGACCCTCCAACAGTGCAACACTCCCTCAGCACTGACCCTCTGACAGTGCAGCACTCCCTCAGTACTGCCCCTCTGACAGTGCAGCACTCCCTCAGTACTGACCCTCTGACAGTGCAGTGCTCCCTCAGTACTGACCCTCTGACAGTGCTGCACTCCCTCAGTACTGACACTTCGACAGTGCAGCGCTCCCTCAGTACTGACCGTTCGTCAGTGCAGCACTCCCTCAGTACTGACCCTCTGACAGTGCAGCACTCCCTCAGTACTGACCCTCTGACAGTGCTTTGCTCCCTCAGTACTGACCCTCTGACAGTGTCGCACTCCCTCAGTACTGACCCTCTGACAGTGCAGCACTCCCTCAGTACTGACCCTCTGACAGTGCATTGCTCCCTCAGTACTGACCCTCTGACAATGCAGCACTCCCTCAGTACTGCCCCTCTGACAGTGCAGTGCTCCCTCAGCAGTGACCCTCTGACAGTGTAGCATTCCCTCAGTACTGACCCTCTGACAGTGCAGTGTTCCCTCAGTACTGACCCCTCTGACAGTGTCGCACTCCCTCAGTACTGACCCTCTGACAGTGCAGCACTCCCAAGTACTGACCCTCTGACAGTGCATTGCTCCCTCAGTACTGACACTCTGACAATGCAGCACTCCCTCAGTACTGCCCCTCTGACAGTGCAGTGCTCCCATCAGTACAGACCCTTCGGCAGTGCAGCACTCCCTCAGTACTGACCCTCTGACAGTGCAGCACTCCCTCAGTACTGCCCCTCTGACAGGGCAGCACTCCCTCAGTACTGCCCCTCTGACAGAGCAGTGCCCCCACAGTACTGACCCTCTGACAGTGCAGCACTCCCTCAGTACTGGCCCTTTGAAAGTTCAGCTCTCCCTCAGTACTGACCCTCCAACAGTGCAGCACTCCCTCAGTCCTGACCCTCTGACAGTGCAGCACTCCCTCAGTACTGACACTTCGACAGTGCAGCGCTCACTCAGTACTGACCCTTCGACAGTGCAGCACTCCCTCAGTACTGACCCTCTGATAGTGTCGCACTCCCTCAGTACTGACCCTCTGACAGTGCTGCACTCCCTCAGTACTGACACTTCGACAGTGCAGCGCTCACTCAGTACTGACCCTTCGACAGTGCAGCACTCCCTCAGTACTGACCCTCTGACAGTGCAGCACTCCCTCAGTACTGGCCCTTTGAAAGTTCAGCTCTCCCTCAGTACTGACCCTCCAACAGTGCAGCACTCCCTCAGTACTGACCCTCTGACAGTGCAGCACTCCCTCAGTACTGCCCCTCTGACAGTGCAGCACTCCCTCAGTACTGAACCTCTGACAGTGCAGTGCTCCCTCAGTACTGACCCTCTGACAGTGCTGCACTCCCTCAGTACTGACACTTCGACAGTGCAGCGCTCACTCAGTACTGACCCTTCGACAGTGCAGCACTCCCTCAGTACTGACCCTCTGACAGTGCAGCACTCCCTCAGTACTGACCCTCTGACAGTGCAGCACTCCCTCAGCACTGACACACTGACAGTGCAGTGCTCCCACAGTACTGAACCTCTGACTGTGCATTGCTCCCTCAGTACTGACCCTCTGACAATGCAGCACTCCCTCAGTACTGCCCCTCTGACAGTACAGTGCTCCGTCAGTAGAGACCCTCTGACAGTGCAGCATTCCCTCAGTACTGACCCTCTGACAGTGCAGTGTTCCCTCAGTACTGACCCCTCTGACAGTGTCGCACTCCCTCAGTACTGACCCTCTGACAGTGCAGCACTCCCTCAGTACTGACCCTCTGACAGTGCGTTGCTCCCTCAGTACTGACACTCTGACAATGCAGCACTCCCTCAGTACTGCCCCTCTGACAGTG
The DNA here is from genome assembly GCF_036365525.1 of Heterodontus francisci. Classification (NCBI taxonomy): domain Eukaryota; kingdom Metazoa; phylum Chordata; class Chondrichthyes; order Heterodontiformes; family Heterodontidae; genus Heterodontus; species Heterodontus francisci. The sequence continues at coordinate 20,591 of NC_090405.1, read as the reverse complement.
CAGTGCTCCCTCGGTACAGACCCTTCGACAGTGCAGCACTCCCTCAGTACTGACCCTCTGACAGTGCAGCACTCCCTCAGTACTGCCCCTCTGACAGTGCAGCACTCCCTCAGATCTGACACTCTAACAGAGCAGTGCCCCCACAGTACTGACCCTCTGACAGTGCAGCACTCCCTCAGTACTGGCCCTTTGAAAGTTCAGCTCTCCCTCAGTACTGACCCTCCAACAGTGCAGCACTCCCTCAGCACTGACCCTCTGACAGTGCAGCACTCCCTCAGTACTGCCCCTCTTACAGTGCAGCATTCCCTCTGTACTGACCCTCTGACAGTGCAGTGCTCCCTCAGTACTGACCCTCTGACAGTGCTGCACTCCCTCAGTACTGACACTTCGACAGTGCAGCGCTCCCTCAGTACTGACCCTTCGTCAGTGCAGCACTCCCTCAGTACTGACCCTCTGACAGTGCAGCACTCCCTCAGTACTGACCCTCTGACAGTGCTTTGCTCCCTCAGTACTGACCCTCTGACAGTGTCGCACTCCCTCAGTACTGACCCTCTGTCAGTGCAGCACTCCCTCAGTACTGACCCTCTGACAGTGCATTGCTCCTTCAGTACTGATCCTCTGACAATGCAGCACTCCCTCAGTACTGCCCCTCTGACAGTGCAGTGCTCCCTCAGTAGTGACCCTCTGACAGTGCAGCATTCCCTCAGTACTGACCCTCTGACAGTGCAGCGGTCCCTCAGTACTGACCCCTCTGACAGTGTCGCACTCCCTCAGTACTGACCCTCTGACAGTGCGGCACTCCCAAGTACTGACCCTCTGACAGTGCATTGCTACCTCAGTACTGACACTCTGACAATGCAGCACTCCCTCAGTACTGCCCCTCTGACAGTGCAGTGCTCCCTCCGTACAGACCCTTCGGCAGTGCAGCACTCCCTCAGTACTGACCCTCTGACAGTGCAGCACTCCCTCAGTTCTGCCCCTCTGACAGTGCAGCACTCCCTCAGTACTGCCCCTCTGACAGAGCAGTGCCCCCACAGTACTGACCCTCTGACAGTGCAGCACTCCCTCAGTACTGGCCCTTTGAAAGTTCAGCTCTCCCTCAGTACTGACCCTCCAACAGTGCAGCACTCCCTCAGTACTGACCCTCTGACAGTGCAGCACTCCCTCAGTACTGCCCCTCTGACAGTGCAGCACTCCCTCAGTACTGACCCTCTGACAGTGCAGTGCTCCCTCAGTACTGACCCTCTGACAGTGCTGCACTCCCGCAGTACTGACACTTCGACAGTGCAGCGCTCACTCAGTACTGACCCTTCGACAGTGCAGCACTCCCTCAGTACTGACCCTCTGACAGTGCAGCACTCCCTCAGTACTGACCATCTGACAGTGCATTGCTCCCTCAGTACTGACCCTCTGACAGTGCAGCACTCACTCAGTACTGACCCTCTGACAGTGCATTGCTCCCTCAGCACTGAACCTCTGACAATGCAGCACTCCCTCAGTACTGCCCCTCTGACAGTGCATTGCTCCCTCGGCACTGAACCTCTGACAATGCAGCACTCCCTCAGTACTGACCCTCTGACAGTGCAGTGCTCCCTCAGTACTGACCCCTCTGGCAGTGTCGCACTCCCTCAGTACTGACCCTCTAACGGTGCAGCACTCCCTCAACACTGACCCTCTGACAGTGCAGCACTCCCTCAGTACTGACCCTTTGAAAGTTCAGCACTCCCTCAGTACTGACCCTCTGACGTTGCAGCACTCCCTCAGTACTGACCCTTTGAAAGTTCAGCACACCCTCATGACTGACCCTCTGACAGTGCAGCACTCCCTCAGTACTGCCCCTTTGAAAGTTCAGCACTCCCTCAGTACTGAGCCTCTGACAGTGCAGCACTCCCTCAGTACTAACCCTCTGACAGTGCAGCACACCCTCAGTACTGCTGCTCTGACACTACAGTGCTCCCTCAGTACTGCCCCTCTGACACTGCAGTTCTCCCTCAGTACTGCCCCTCTGACAGTGTAGCACACCCTCATTACTGACCCTCTGACAGTGCAGTACTCCCTCAGTACTGCCTCTCTGACACTGCAGTTCTCCCTCAGTACTGCCCCTCTGACAGTGTAGCACACCCTCATTACTGACCCTCTGACAGTGCAGCACTCCCTCAGTACTGACCCTCTAACAGTGCAGCACTCCCTCAGTACTGCCCCTCTGACAGTGTAGCACTCCCTCAGTACTGACCCTTTGAAAGTTCAGCACTCCCTCAGTACTGACCCTCTGACAGTGCAGTGCTCCCTCAGTACTGACCCCTCTGGCAGTGTCGCACTCCCTCAGTACTGACCCTCTAACGGTGCAGCACTCCCTCAACACTGACCCTCTGACAGTGCAGCACTCCCTCAGTACTGACCCTTTGAAAGTTCAGCACTCCCTCAGTACTGACCCTCTGACGTTGCAGCACTCCCTCAGTACTGACCCTTTGAAAGTTCAGCACACCCTCATGACTGACCCTCTGACAGTGCAGCACTCCCTCAGTACTGCCCCTTTGAAAGTTCAGCACTCCCTCAGTACTGAGCCTCTGACAGTGCAGCACTCCCTCAGTACTAACCCTCTGACAGTGCAGCACACCCTCAGTACTGCTGCTCTGACACTACAGTGCTCCCTCAGTACTGCCCCTCTGACACTGCAGTTCTCCCTCAGTACTGCCCCTCTGACAGTGTAGCACACCCTCATTACTGACCCTCTGACAGTGCAGTACTCCCTCAGTACTGCCTCTCTGACACTGCAGTTCTCCCTCAGTACTGCCCCTCTGACAGTGTAGCACACCCTCATTACTGACCCTCTGACAGTGCAGTGCTCCCTCAGTACTGACACTCTGACAATGCAGCACTCCCTCACTACTGCCCCTCTGACAGTGCAGTGCTCCCTCAGTACAGACCCTTCGACAGTGCAGCACTGCCTCAGTACTGACCATCTGACAGTGTCTCACTCCCTCAGTACTGACCCTCTGACAATGCAGCACTCCATCAGTACTGCCCCTCTGACAGTGCAGTGCTCCCTCAGTACAGACCCTTCGGCAGTGCAGCACTCCCTCAGTACTGACCCTCTGACAGTGCAGCACTACCTCAGTACTGCCCCTCTGACAGTGCAGCACTCCCTCAGTGCTGACCATCTGACAGTGCAGTGCTCACTCAGTACAGACCCTCTGACAGTGCAGCACTCCCTCAGTACTGACCCTTCGACAGTGCAGCGCTCCCTCAGTACTGACCCTTCGACAGTGCAGCACTCCCTCAGTACTGAACCTCTGACAGTGCAGTGCTCCCTCAGTACTGACCCTCTGACAGTGCAGCACTCCCTCAGTACTGACCCTTCGACAGTGCAGCACTCCCTCAGTACTGACCCAGTGACAATGCAGCACTCTCTCAGTACTGACCCTCTGACAGTGCAGCACACCCTCAGTACTGACCCTCTGACAGTGTCGCACTCCCTCAGTACTGACCCTCTGACAGTGCAGCACACCCTCAGTACTGACCCTCTGACAGTGCATTGCTCCCTCAGTACTGACACACTGACAATGCAGCACTCCGTCAATACTGCCCCTCTGACAGTGCAGTGCTCCCTCAGTACAGACCCTTCGACAGTGCAGCACTCCCTCAGTACTGACCCTCTGACAGTGCAGCACTACCTCAGTACTGCCCCTCTGACAGTGCAGCACTCCCTCAGTACTGACCCTCTGACAGTGCAGTGCTCACTCAGTACAGACCCTCTGACAGTGCAGCACTCCCTCAGAACTGACCCTTCGACAGTGCAGCGCTCCCTCAGTACTGACCCTTCGACAGTGCAGCACTCCCTCAGTACTGACCCTCTGACAGTGCAGTGCTCCCTCAGTACTGACCCTCTGACAGTGCAGCACTCCCTCAGTACTGAACATTCGACAGTGCAGCACTCCCTCAGTACTGACCCAGTGACAATGCAGCACTCTCTCAGTACTGACCCTCTGACAGTGCAGCACACCCTCAGTACTGACCCTCTGACAGTGTCGCACTCCCTCAGTACTGACCCTCTGACAGTGCAGCACACCCTCAGTACTGACCCTCTGACAGTGCATTGCTCCCTCAGTACTGACACACTGACAATGCAGCACTCCGTCAGTACTGCCCCTCTGACAGTGCAGTGCTCCCTCAGTACAGACCCTTCGACAGTGCAGCACTCCCTCAGTACTGACCCTCTGACAGTGCAGCACTACCTCAGTACTGCCCTTCTGACAGTGCAGCACTCCCTCAGTACTGACCCTCTGACAGTGCAGTGCTCACTCAGGACAGACCCCCTGACAGTGCAGCACTCCCTCAGTACTGACCCTTCGACAGTGCAGCGCTCCCTCAGTACTGACCCTTCGACAGTGCAGCACTCCCTCAGTACTGACCCTCTGACAGTGCAGTGCTCCCTCAGTACTTACCCTCTGACAGTGCAGCACTCCCTCAGTACTGACCCTTCGACAGTGCAGCGCTCCCTCAGTCCTGACCCTTCGACAGTGTAGCACTCCCTCAGTACTGACCCTCTGACAGTGCAGCACTAACTCAGTACTGACCCTTGGACAGTGCAGCGCACCCTCAGTACTGATCCTTCGACAGTGCAGCACTCCCTCAGTACTGACTCTCTGACAGTGCAACGCTCCCTCAGTGCTGACCCCACAGACAGTGTCGCACTCCCTCAGTACTGTCCCTTTCCAAGTTCAGCTCTCCCTCAGTACTGACCCTGAGACAGTGCAGCACTCCCTCAGTACTGACCCTCAGACAGTGCAGCAATCCATCAGTACTGACCCTCTGACAGTGCAGGACTCCTTCAGTACTGACCCCAAGACAGTGCAGCACTCCCTCAGTACAGACCCTCTGACAGTGCAGTGCTCCCTCAGTACTGGCCCTTTGAAAGTTCAGCTCTCCCTCAGTACTGACCCTCTGACAATGCAGCACTCCCTTAGTACTGCCCCTCTGACAGTGCAATGCTCCCTCAGTGCAGACTCTTCGACAGTGCAATACTCCCTCAGTACAGACCCTTCGACAGTGCAGCACTCCCTCAGTACCGACCATCTGACAGTGTCGCACTCCCTCAGTACTGACCCTCCGACAGTGCAGTGCTCCCTCAGTACTGACCCTCTGACATTGCAGCACTCCCTCAGTACTGACCCTCTGACAGTGCAGTGCTCCCTCAGTACTGACCCCTCTGACAGTGTCGCACTCCCTCAGTACTGGCCCTCTGACAGTGCAGCACACCCTCAGTAATGACCCTCTGACATTGCATTGCTCCCTCAGTACTGAGACTCTGACAATGCAGCACTCCCTCAGAACAGACCCTTCGACAGTGCAGCACTCCCTCAGTACTGAACATCTGACAGTGTCGCACTCCCTCAGTACCGACCCTCTGACAGTGCAGCACTCCCTCAGTACTGCCCCTCTGACAGTGCAATGCTCCCTCAGTACAGACCCTTCGACAGTGCAGCACTCCCTCAGTACTGACCCTCTGACAGAGCAGCACTCCCTCAGTACTGCCCTTCTGACATTGCAGCGCTCCCTTAGTACTGACCCTTCGACAGGGCAGCACTCCCTCAGTACTGACTCTAACAGTGCAGTGATCCCTTACTACTGACTCTTCGACAGTGCAGCACTCCTTCAGTACTGACCCTTTGACAGTGCTGCACTCCCTCAGTACTGACCCTTTGAAAATTCAGCACTCCCTCAGTACTGCCCCTCTGACAGTGTAGCACTCCCTCAGTACTGCCCCTCTCACAGTGCAGTGCTCCCTCAGTACTGACCCTCTGACAGTGCAGCACTCCCTCAGTACTGACCCTCTGACAGTGCAGCACTCCCTCAGTACTGCCCCTCTGACAGTGCAGTGATCCCTCAGTACTGCCCCTCTGACAGTGCAGTGCTCCCTCAGTACTGACCCTCTGACATTGCAGCACTCCCTCAGTACTGACCCTCTGACAGTGCAGCACTCCCTCAGTACTGACCCAGTGACAATGCAGCACTCTCTCAGTACTGAACCTCTGACAGTGCAGCACACCCTCAGTACTGACCCTCTGACAGTGTCGCACTCCCTCAGTACTGACCCTCTGACAGTGCAGCACACCCTCAGTACTGACCCTCTGACAGTGCATTGCTCCCTCAGTACTGACACACTGACAATGCAGCACTCCGTCAGTACTGCCCCTCTGACAGTGCAGTGCTCCCTCAGTACAGACCCTTCGACAGTGCAGCACTCCCTCAGTACTGACCCTCTGACAGTGCAGCACTACCTCAGTACTGCCCCTCTGACAGTGCAGCACTCCCTCAGTACTGACCCTCTGACAGTGCAGTGCTCACTCAGTACAGACCCTCTGACAGTGCAGCACTCCCTCAATACTGACCCTTCGACAGTGCAGCGCTCCCTCAGTACTGACCCTCTGACAGTGCAGCACTCCCTCAGTGCTGACCCTTCGACAGTGCAGCACTCCCTCAGTACTGACCCAGTGACAATGCAGCACTCTCTCAGTACTGACCCTCTGACAGTGCAGCACACCCTCAGTACTGACCCTCTGACAGTGTCGCACTCCCTCAGTACTGACCCTCTGACAGTGCAGCACACCCTCAGTACTGACCCTCTGACAGTGCATTGCTCCCTCAGTACTGACACACTGACAATGCAGCACTCCGTCAGTACTGCCCCTCTGACAGTGCAGTGCTCCCTCAGTACAGACCCTTCGACAGTGCAGCACTCCCTCAGTACTGACCCTCTGACAGTGCAGTGCTCACTCAGTACAGATCCTCTGACAGTGCAGCACTCCCTCAGTACTGACCATTCGACAGTGCAGTGCTCCCTCAGTACTGACCCTTCGACAGTGCAGCACTCCCTCAGTACTGACCCTCTGACAGTGCAGTGCTCCCTCAGTACTGACCCTCTGACAGTGCAGCACTCCCTCAGTACTGACCCTTTGACACTGCAGCGCTCCCTCAGTCCTGACCCTTCGACAGTGCAGCACTCACTCAGTACTGACCCTCTGACGGTGCAGCACTCCCTCAGTACTGACCCTTGGACAGTGCAGCGCTCCCTCAGTACTGACCCTTCGACAGTGCAGCACTCCCTCAGTACTGACTCTCTGACAGTGCAATGCTCCCTCAGTGCAGACTCTTCGACAGTGCAATACTCCCTCAGTACAGACCCTTCGACAGTGCAGCACTCCCTCAGTACCGACCATCTGAGTGTCGAACTCCCTCAGTACTGACCCTCCGACAGTGCAGTGCTCCCTCAGTACTGACCCTCTGACATTGCAGCACTCCCTCAGTACTGACCCTCTGACAGTGCAGTGCTCCCTCAGTACTGACCCACTGACAGTGTCGCACTCCCTCAGTACTGGCCCTCTGACAGTGCAGCACACCCTCAGTACTGAACCTCTGACAGTGCATTGCTGCCTCAGTACTGACACTCTGACAATGCAGCACTCCCTCAGAACAGACCCTTCGACAGTGCAGCACTCCCTAAGTACTGAACATCTGACAGTGTCGCACTCCCTCAGTACCGACCCTCAGACAGTGCAGCACTCCCTCAGTACTGCCCCTCTGACAGTGCAATGCTCCCTCAGTACAGACCCTTCGACAGTGCAGCACTCCCTCATTAAAGCCCCTCTCACAGTGAAGTGCTCCCTCAGTACTGACCCTTCGACAGTGCAGAGCTTCCTCAGTACTGACCCTCTGACAGAGCAGCACTCCCTCAGTACTGCCCCACTGACATTGCAGCGCTCCCTTACTACTGACTCTTCGACAGTGCAGCACTCCCTCAGTACTGACCCTCTGACAGTGCTGCACTCCCTCAGTACTGACCCTTTGAAAGTTCAGCACTCCCTCAGTACTGCCCCACTGACAGTGCAGCACTCCCTCAGTACTGCCCCTCTGACAGTGCAGTGCTCCCTCAGTACTGACCCTCTGACAGTGCAGCACTCCCTCAGTACTGACCCTCTGACAGTGCAGCACTCCCTCAGTACTGCCCCTCTGACAGTGCAGTGATCCCTCAGTACTGCCCCTCTGACAGTGCAGTGCTCCCTCAGTACTGACCCTCTGACATTGCAGCACTCCCTCAGTACTGACCCTGTGACAATGCAGCACTCCCTCAGTACTGACCCTCTGACAGTGCAGCACTCCCTCAGTACTGACCCTCTGGTAGTGTAGTAATCCCTCAGCACTGACCCTGTGACAATGCAGCACTCTCTCAGTACTGACCCTGAGACAGTGCAGCACTCTCTCAGTGCTGACCCTCTGACAGTGCAGCACTCCCTCAGTACTGCCCTCTGACAGTGCAGTGATCCCTCAGTACAGACCCTCCGACAGTGCAGCACTCCCTCTGTACTGACCAACCGACAGTGCAGCACTCCCTCAGTACTGACCCTGAGACAGTGCAGCACTCCCTCAGTACTGACCCTGTGACAATGCAGCACTCCCTCAGTTCTGACACTCTGACATTGCAGCACTCCCACAGTACTGACCCTGTGACAATGCATCATTCTCTCAGTACTGACCCTGAGACAGTGCAGCACACCCTCAGTACTGACCCTCTGACAGTGCAGCACTCCCTCAGTACTGAACCTCTGACAATGCAGCACTCTCACAGTTCTGACCCTGAGACAGTGCAGCACTCTCTCAGTACTGACCCTCTGACAGTGCAGCACTCCTTCAGTACTGCCCCTCTGACAGTGCAGTGATCCCTCAGTACTGACCCTTCGACAGTGCAGCACTCCCTCAGTACTGACCCTGAGACAGTGCAGTGATCCCTCAGTACTGACCCTCCGACAGTGCAGCACTCCCTCAGTACTGACCTTGAGACAGCGCAGCACTCCCTCAGTACTGAACCTGTGACAGTGCAGCACTCCCTCAGTACTGACCCTGTGACAGTGCAGCACTCCCTCAGTACTGACCGTCTGACAGTGCAGCACTCCCTCTGTACTGATCCTGTGTCAGTGCAGCACTCCCTCAGTACTGACCCTCTGACAGTGCAGCATTCCCTCAACACTGACCCTCTGAGTGTGCAACACTACCTCAGTACTGCCCCTTTGAAAGTTCAGCACTCCCTCAGTACTGACCCTCTGACAGTGCAGCACACCCTCAGTACTGACCCTCTGAAAGTGCAGCACTCCCTCAGTACTGACCGTCTGACAGTGTCGCACTCCCTTAGTACTGCCCCTCTGACAGGGCAGCACTCCCTCATTACTGACCGTCTGACAGTGTCGCACTCCCTCAGTACTGCCCCTCTGACAGTGCAGCACTCCCTCAATACTGAAAGTTTGAAAGTTCAGCTCTCCCTCAGTACTGACCCTTCGACAGTGCAGCACTCCCTCAGTACTGGCCCTTTGAAAGTTCAGCTCTCCCTCAGTACTGACCCTCTGACAGTGCAGCACTCCCTCAGTACTGACTCTCTGACAGTGGATTGATCCCTCAGTACTGACCCCAAGACATTGCAGCACTCCCTCAGTACTGACCCTCTGACAGTGCATTGCTCCCTCAGTACTGACCCTCTGACAATGCAGCAATCCCTCAGTACTGCCCCTCTGACAGTGCAATGCTCCCTCAGTACAGATCATTCGACAGTGCAGCACTCCCTCAGTACAGACCCTCTGACAGTGCAGCACTCCATCAGTACTGCCCCTCTGACAGTGCAGCACTCCCTCAGTACTGACCCTCTGACAGTGCAGTGCTCCCTCAGTACTGACACTCTGACAGTGCAGCACTCCCTCAGTACTGACCCTCTGACAGTGCATTGCTCCCTCAGTACTGACCCCCTGACAATGCAGCACTCCTTCAGTACTGCCCCTCTGACATGCAGTGCTCCCTCAGTACAGACCCTCTGAAAGTGCAGCACTCCCTCAGTACTGACCCTCTGACAATGCAGTGCTCCCTCAGTACTGACCCCTCTGACAGTGTCGCACTCCCACAGTACTGACCCACTGACAGTGCAGCACTCCCTCAGTACTGACCCTCTAACAGTGCATTGCTCCCTCAGTACTGAACCTCTGACAATGCAGCACTCTCTCAGTACTGCCCCTCAGAGTGCAGTGCTCCCTCAGTACAGACCCTTCGACAGTGCAGCACTCCCTCTGTACTTACCCTCTGACAGTGCAGCACTCCCTCAGTAGTGCCCCTCTGACAGTGCAGCACTCCCTCAGTACTGACCCTCTGACAGTGCAGCACTCTTCAGTACTGACCCTCTGACAGTGCATTGCTCCCACAGTACTGACTCTCTGACAATGCAGCACTCCCTCAGTACTCCCCCTCTGACAGTGCAATGCTCCCTCAGTACAGACACTTCGACAGTGCAGCACTCCCTCAGTACTTACACTCTGACAGTGCAGCACTCCCTCAGTACTGCCCCTCTGACAGTGCAGCACTCCCTCAGTACTGACCCTCTGACAGTGCAGCACTCCCTCAGTACTGACCCTCTGATAGTGCATTGCTCCCTCCGTACTGACCATCTGACAATGCAGCACTCCCTCAGTACTGCCCCTCTGACAGTGCAATGCTCCCTCAGTACAGACACTTCGACAGTGCAGCACTCCCTCAGTACAGACCCTCTGACAGTGCAGCACTCCATCAGTACTGCCCCTCTGACAGTGCAGTGCACCCTCAGTGCTGACGCTCTGACAGTGCAGCACTCCCTCAGTACTGAACCTCTGACAATGCAGCACTCTCACAGTACTGACCCTGAGACAGTGCAGCACTCTCTCAGTACTGACCCTCTGACAGTGCAGCACTCCCTCAGTACAGCCCCTCTGACAGTGCAGTGATCCCTCAGTTCAAACCCTTCGACAGTGCAGCACTCCCTCAGTACAGACCCTCTGACAGTGCAGCACTCCCTCAGTACTGACCCTCTGGCAGTGCAGCAATCCCTCAGTACTGACCCTGTGACAATGCAGCACTCTCTCAGTACTGACCCTGAGACAGTGCAGCACTCTCTCAGTACTGACCCTCTGACAGTGCAGCACTCCCTCAGTACTGCCCTCTGACAGTGCAGTGATCCCTCAGTACAGACCCTCCGACAGTGCAGCACTCCCTCAGTACTGACCATCTGACAGTGCAGTGATCCCTCAGTACTGACCATCCGACAGTGCAGCACTCCCTCAGTACTGACCCTGAGGCAGTGCAGCACTCACTCAGTACTGACCCTGTGACAGTGCAGCACTCCCTCAGTTCTAATACTCAGACATTGCAGCACTCCCTCAGTACTGACCCTCTGACAGTGCAGCACTCCCTCAGTACTGAACCTCTGACAATGCAGCACTCTCACAGTACTGACCCTGAGATAGTGCAGCACTCTCTCAGTACTGACCCTCTGACAGTGCAGCACTCCCTCAGTACAGCCCCTCTGACAGTGCAGTGATCCCTCAGTACAAACCCTTCGACAGTGCAGCACTCCCTCAGTACAGACCCTCTGACAGTGCAGCACTCCCTCAGTACTGAACCTCTGACAATGCAGCACTCCCTCAGTACTGCCCCTCTGACAGTGCAGTGCTCCCAGAGTACAGACCCTTCGACAGTGCAGCACTCCCTCAGTACTTACCCTCTGACAGTGCAGCACTCCCTCAGTAGTGCCCCTCTGACAGTGCAGCACTCCCTCAGTACTGACCCTCTGACAGTGCAGCACTCCCTCAGTACTGACCCTCTGACAGTGCATTGCTCCCTCAGTACTGACCCTCTGACAATGCAGCACTCCCTCAGTACTGCCCCTCTGACAGTGCAATGCTCCCTCAGTACAGACACTTCGACAGTGCAGCACTCCCTCAGTACAGACCCTCTGACAGTGCAGCACTCCATCAGTACTGCCCCTCTGACAGTGCAGTGCACCCTCAGTGCTGACCCTCTGACAGTGCAGCACTCTCTCAGTACTGACCCTCTGACAGTGCAGCACTCCCTCAGTACTGCCCCTCTGACAGTGCAGTGATCCCTCAGTACAGACCCTCCGACAGTGCAGCACTCCCTCAGTACTGACCCGCTGACAGTGCATTGCTCCCTCAGTACTGACCCTCTGACAATGCAGCACTCCCTTAGTACTGCCCCTCTGTCAGTGCAATGCTCCCTCAGTACAGACACTTCGACAGTGCAGCACTCCCTCAGTACAGACCCTCTGACAGTGCAGCACTCCCTCAGTACTGACCCTCTGGCAGTGCAGCAATCCCTCAGTACTGACCCTGTGACAATGCAGCACTCTTTCAGTACTGACCCTGAGACAGTGCAGCTCTATCTCAGCACTGACCATCCGACAGTGCAGCACTCCCTCAGTACTGACCCTGAGACAGTGCAGCACTCCCTCAGTACTGACCCTGTGACAGTGCAGCACTCCCTCTGTTCTGACATTCTGACATTGCAGCACTCCCACAGTACTGACCCTGTAACAATGCATCACTCTCTCAGTACTGACCCTGAGACAGTGCAGCACTCCCTCAGTACTGACCCTCTGACAGTGCAGCACTCCCTCAGTACTGAACCTCTGACAATGCAGCACTCTCACAGTTCTGACCCTGAGACAGTGCAGCACTCTCTCAGTACTGACCCTCTGACAGTGCAGCACTCCCTCAGTACTGAACATCTGACAGTGTCGCACTCCCTCAGTACCGACCCTCAGACAGTGCAGCACTCCCTCAGTACTGCCCCTCTGACAGTGCAATGCTCCCTCAGTACAGACACTTCGACAGTGCAGCACTCCCTCAGTACAGAACCTCTGACAGTGCAGCACTCCCTCAGTACTGACCCTCTGGCAGTGCAGCAATCTCTCAGTACTGACCCTGTGACAATGCAGCACTCTCTCAGTACTGACCCTGAGACAGTGCAGCACTCTCTCAGTACTGACCATCCGACAGTGCAGCACTCCCTCAGTACTGACCCTGAGACAGTGCAGCACTCCCTCAGTACTGAACATCTGACAGTGTCGCACTCCCTCAGTACCGACCATCAGACAGTGCAGCACTCCCTCAGTACTGCCCCTCTGACAGTGCAATGCTCCCTCAGTACAGACACTTCGACAGTGCAGCACTCCCTCAGTACAGACCCTCTGACAGTGCAGCAGTCCCTCAGTACTGACCCTTTGGCAGTGCAGCAATCCCTCAGTACTGACCCTGTGACAATGCAGCACTCTCTCAGTACTGACCCTGAGACAGTGCAGCACTCTCTCAGTACTGACCATCCGACAGTGCAGCACTCCCTCAGTACTGACCCTGAGACAGTGCAGCACTCCCTCAGTACTGACCCTGTGACAGTGCAGCACTCCCTCAGTTCTGACATTCTGACATTGCAGCACTCCCACAGTACTGACCCTGTGACAATGCATCACTCTCTCAGTACTGACCCTGAGACAGTGCAGCACTCCCTCAGTACTGACCCTCTGACAGTGCAGCACTCCCTCAGTACTGAACCTCTGACAATGCAGCACTCTCACAGTTTTGACCCTGAGACAGTGCAGCACTCTCTCAGTACTGACCCTCTGACAGTGCAGCACTCCCTCAGTATTGAACATCTGACAGTGTCGCACTCCCTCAGTACCGACCCTCAGACAGTGCAGCACTCCCTCAGTACTGCCCCTCTGACAGTGCAATGCTCCCTCAGTACAGACCCTTCGACAGTGCAGCACTCCCTCATTAAAGCCCCTCTCACAGTGAAGTGCTCCCTCAGTACTGACCCTTCGACAGAGCAGCACTCCCTCAGTACTGCCCCTCTGACATTGCAGCGCTCCCTTAGTACTGACCCTTCGACAGTGCAGCACTCCCTCAGTACTGCCCCTCTGACATTGCAGCGCTCCCTTACTACTGACTCTTCGACAGTGCAGCACTCCCTCAGTACTGACCCTCTGACAGTGCTGCACTCCCTCAGTACTGACCCTTTGAAAGTTCAGCACTCCCTCAGTACTGCCCCTCTGACAGTGCAGCACTCCCTCAGTACTGCCCCTCTGACAGTGCAGTGCTCCCTCAGTACTGACCCTCTGACAGTGCAGCACTCCCTCAGTACTGACCCTCTGACAGTGCAGCACTCCCTCAGTACTGCCCCTCTGACAGTGCAGTGATCCCTCAGTACTGCCCCTCTGACAGTGCAGTGCTCCCTCAGTACTGACCCTCTGACATTGCAGCACTCCCTCAGTACTGACCCTGTGACAATGCAGCACTCCCTCAGTACTGACCCTCTGACAGTGCAGCACTCCCTCAGTACTGACCCTCTGGTAGTGTAGTAATCCCTCAGCACTGACCCTGTGACAATGCAGCACTCTCTCAGTACTGACCCTGAGACAGTGCAGCACTCTCTCAGTGCTGACCCTCTGACAGTGCAGCACTCCCTCAGTACTGCCCTCTGACAGTGCAGTGATCCCTCAGTACAGACCCTCCGACAGTGCAGCACTCCCTCTGTACTGACCAACCGACAGTGCAGCACTCCCTCAGTACTGACCCTGAGACAGTGCAGCACTCCCTCAGTACTGACCCTGTGACAATGCAGCACTCCCTCAGTTCTGACACTCTGACATTGCAGCACTCCCACAGTACTGACCCTGTGACAATGCATCACTCTCTCAGTACTGACCCTGAGACAGTGCAGCACACCCTCAGTACTGACCCTCTGACAGTGCAGCACTCCCTCAGTACTGAACCTCTGACAATGCAGCACTCTCACAGTTCTGACCCTGAGACAGTGCAGCACTCTCTCAGTACTGACGCTCTGACAGTGCAGCACTCCTTCAGTACTGCCCCTCTGACAGTGCAGTGATCCCTCAGTACTGACCCTTCGACAGTGCAGCACTCCCTCAGTACTGACCCTGAGACAGTGCAGTGATCCCTCAGTACTGACCCTCCGACAGTGCAGCACTCCCTCAGTACTGACCTTGAGACAGCGCAGCACTCCCTCAGTACTGAACCTGTGACAGTGCAGCACTCCCTCAGTACTGACCCTGTGACAGTGCAGCACTCCCTCAGTACTGACCGTCTGACAGTGCAGCACTCCCTCTGTACTGATCCTGTGTCAGTGCAGCACTCCCTCAGTACTGACCCTCTGACAGTGCAGCATTCCCTCAACACTGACCCTCTGAGTGTGCAACACTACCTCAGTACTGCCCCTTTGAAAGTTCAGCACTCCCTCAGTACTGACCCTCTGACAGTGCAGCACACCCTCAGTACTGACCCTCTGAAAGTGCAGCACTCCCTCAGTACTGACCGTCTGACAGTGTCGCACTCCCTTAGTACTGCCCCTCTGACAGGGCAGCACTCCCTCAGTACTGACCGTCTGACAGTGTCGCACTCCCTCAGTACTGCCCCTCTGACAGTGCAGCACTCCCTCAATACTGACAGTTTGAAAGTTCAGCTCTCCCTCAGTACTGACCCTTCGACAGTGCAGCACTCCCTCAGTACTGGCCCTTTGAAAGTTCAGCTCTCCCTCAGTACTGACCCTCTGACAGTGCAGCACTCCCTCAGTACTGACTCTCTGACAGTGGATTGATCCCTCAGTACTGACCCCAAGACATTGCAGCACTCCTTCGGTACTGACCCTCTGACAGTGCATTGCTCCCTCAGTACTGACCCTCTGACAATGCAGCAATCCCTCAGTACTGCCCCTCTGACAGTGCAATGCTCCCTCAGTACAGACCATTCGACAGTGCAGCACTCCCTCAGTACAGACCCTCTGAAAGTGCAGCACTCCATCAGTACTGCCCCTCTGACAGTGCAGCACTCCCTCAGTACTGACCCTCTGACAGTGCAGTGCTCCCTCAGTACTGACACTCTGACAGTGCAGCACTCCCTCAGTACTGACCCTCTGACAGTGCATTGCTCCCTCAGTACTGACCCTCTGACAATGCAGCACTCCTTCAGTACTGCCCCTCTGACATGCAGTGCTCCCTCAGTACAGACCCTCTGAAAGTGCAGCACTCCCTCAGTACTGACCCTCTGACAATGCAGTGCTCCCTCAGTACTGACCCCTCTGACAGTGTCGCACTCCCACAGTACTGACCCACTGACAGTGCAGCACTCCCTCAGTACTGACCCTCTAACAGTGCATTGCTCCCTCAGTACTGAACCTCTGACAATGCAGCACTCTCTCAGTACTGCCCCTCTGAGTGCAGTGCTCCCTCAGTACAGACCCTTCGACAGTGCAGCACTCCCTCAGTACTTACCCTCTGACAGTTCAGCACTCCCTCAGTAGTGCCCCTCTGACAGTGCAGCACTCCCTCAGTACTGACCCCCTGACAGTGCAGCACTCTTCAGTACTGACCCTCTGACAGTGCATTGCTCCCACAGTACTGACCCTCTGGCAATGCAGCACTCCCTCAGTACTCCCCCTCTGACAGTGCAATGCTCCCTCAGTACAGACACTTCGACAGTGCAGCACTCCCTCAGTACTTACACTCTGACAGTGCAGCACTCCCTCAGTACTGCCCCTCTGACAGTGCAGCACTCCCTCAGTACTGACCCTCTGACAGTGCAGCACTCCCTCAGTACTGACCCTCTGATAGTGCATTGCTCCCTCCGTACTGACCATCTGACAATGCAGCACTCCCTCAGTACTGCCCCTCTGACAGTGCAATGCTCCCTCAGTACAGACACTTCGACAGTGCAGCACTCCCTCAGTACAGACCCTCTGACAGTGCAGCACTCCATCAGAACTGCCCCTCTGACAGTGCAGTGCACCCTCAGTGCTGACGCTCTGACAGTGCAGCACTCCCTCAGTACTGAACCTCTGACAATGCAGCACTCTCACAGTACTGACCCTGAGACAGTGCAGCACTCTCTCAGTACTGACCCTCTGACAGTGCAGCACTCCCTCAGTACAGCCCCTCTGACAGTGCAGTGATCCCTCAGTTCAAACCCTTCGACAGTGCAGCACTCCCTCAGTACAGACCCTCTGACAGTGCAGCACTCCCTCAGTACTGACCCTCTGGCAGTGCAGCAATCCCTCAGTACTGACCCTGTGACAATGCAGCACTCTCTCAGTACTGACCCTGAGACAGTGCAGCACTCTCTCAGTACTGACCCTCTGACAGTGCAGCACTCCCTCAGTACTGCCCTCTGACAGTGCAGTGATCCCTCAGTACAGACCAAACGACAGTGCAGCACTCCCTCAGTACTGACCATCTGACAGTGCAGTGATCCCTCAGTACTGACCATCCGACAGTGCAGCACTCCCTCAGTACTGACCCTGAGGCAGTGCAGCACTCACTCAGTACTGACCCTGTGACAGTGCAGCACTCCCTCAGTTCTAATACTCAGACATTGCAGCACTCCCTCAGTACTGACCCTCTGACAGTGCAGCACTCCCTCAGTACTGAACCTCTGACAATGCAGCACTCTCACAGTACTGACCCTGAGATAGTGCAGCACTCTCTCAGTACTGACCCTCTGACAGTGCAGCACTCCCTCAGTACAGCCCCTCTGACAGTGCAGTGATCCCTCAGTACAAACCCTTCGACAGTGCAGCACTCCCTCAGTACAGACCCTCTGACAGTGCAGCACTCCCTCAGTACTGAACCTCTGACAATGCAGCACTCCCTCAGTACTGCCCCTCTGACAGTGCAGTGCTCCCAGAGTACAGACCCTTCGACAGTGCAGCACTCCCTCAGTACTTACCCTCTGACAGTGCAGCACACCCTCAGTAGTGCCCCTCTGACAGTGCAGCACTCCCTCAGTACTGACCCTCTGACAGTGCAGCACTCCCTCAGTACTGACCCTCTGACAGTGCATTGCTCCCTCTGTACTGACCCTCTGACAATGCAGCACTCCCTCAGTACTGCCCCTCTGACAGTGCAATGCTCCCTCAGTACAGACACTTCGACAGTGCAGCACTCCCTCAGTACAGACCCTCTGACAGTGCAGCACTCCATCAGTACTGCCCCTCTGACAGTGCAGTGCACCCTCAGTGCTGAACCTCTGACAGTGCAGCACTCTCTCAGTACTGACCCTCTGACAGTGCAGCACTCCCTCAGTACTGCCCCTCTGACAGTGCAGTGATCCCTCAGTACAGTTCCTCCGACAGTGCAGCACTCCCTCAGTACTGACCCGCTGACAGTGCATTGCTCCCTCAGTACTGACCCTCTGACAATGCAGCACTCCCTTAGTACTGCCCCTCTGTCAGTGCAATGCTCCCTCAGTACAGACACTTCGACAGTGCAGCACTCCCTCAGTACAGACCCTCTGACAGTGCAGCACTCCCTCAGTACTGAGCCTCTGGCAGTGCAGCAATCCCTCAGTACTGACCCTGTGACAATGCAGCACTCTTTCAGTACTGACCCTGAGACAGTGCAGCACTATCTCAGTACTGACCATCCGACAGTGCAGCACTCCCTCAGTACTGACCCTGAGACAGTGCAGCACTCCCTCAGTACTGACCCTGTGACAGTGCAGCACTCCCTCTGTTCTGACATTCTGACATTGCAGCACTCCCACAGTACTGACCCTGTGACAATGCATCACTCCCTCAGTACTGACCCTGAGACAGTGCAGCACTCCCTCAGTACTGACCCTCTGACAGTGCAGCAGTCCCTCAGTACTGAACCTCTGACAATGCAGCACTCTCACAGTTCTGACCCTGAGACAGTGCAGCACTCTCTCAGTACTGACCCTCTGACAGTGCAGCACTCCCTCAGTACTGAACATCTGACAGTGTCGCACTCCCTCAGTACCGACCCTCAGACAGTGCAGCACTCCCTCAGTACTGCCCCTCTGACAGTGCAATGCTCCCTCAGTACAGACACTTCGACAGTGCAGCACTCCCTCAGTACAGACCCTCTGACAGTGCAGCACTCCCTCAGTACTGACCCTCTGGCAGTGCAGCAATCTCTCAGTACTGACCCTGTGACAATGCAGCACTCTCTCAGTACTGACCCTGAGACAGTGCAGCACTCTCTCAGTACTGACCATCCGACAGTGCAGCACTCCCTCAGTACTGACCCTGAGACAGTGCAGCACTCCCTCAGTACTGAACATCTGACAGTGTCGCACTCCCTCAGTACCGACCATCAGACAGTGCAGCACTCCCTCAGTACTGCCCCTCTGACAGTGCAATGCTCCCTCAGTACAGACACTTCGACAGTGCAGCACTCCCTCAGTACAGACCCTCTGACAGTGCAGCAGTCCCTCAGTACTGACCCTCTGGCAGTGCAGCAATCCCTCAGTACTGACCCTGTGACAATGCAGCACTCTCTCAGTACTGACCCTGAGACAGTGCAGCACTCTCTCAGTACTGACCATCCGACAGTGCAGCACTCCCTCAGTACTGACCCTGAGACAGTGCAGCACTCCCTCAGTACTGAACCTGTGACAGTGCAGCACTCCCTCAGTTCTGACATTCTGACATTGCAGCACTCCCACAGTACTGACCCTGTGACAATGCATCACTCTCTCAGTACTGACCCTGAGACAGTGCAGCACTCCCTCAGTACTGACCCTCTGACAGTGCAGCACTCCCTCAGTACTGAACCTCTGACAATGCAGCACTCTCACAGTTTTGACGCTGAGACAGTGCAGCACTCTCTCAGTACTGACCCTCTGACAGTGCAGCACTCCCTCAGTATTGAACATCTGACAGTGTCGCACTCCCTCAGTACCGACCCTCAGACAGTGCAGCACTCCCTCAGTACTGCCCCTCTGACAGTGCAATGCTCCCTCAGTACAGACCCTTCGACAGTGCAGCACTCCCTCATTAAAGCCCCTCTCACAGTGAAGTGCTCCCTCAGTACTGACCCTTCGACAGAGCAGCACTCCCTCAGTACTGAACCTCTGACAATGCAGCACTCTCACAGTTCTGACCCTGAGACAGTGCAGCACTCTCTCAGTACTGACCCTCTGACAGTGCAGCACTCCCTCAGTACTGAACATCTGACAGTGTCGCACTCCCTCAGTACCGACCCTCAGACAGTGCAGCACTCCCTCAGTACTGCCCCTCTGACAGTGCAATGCTCCCTCAGTACAGACACTTCGACAGTGCAGCACTCCCTCAGTACAGACCCTCTGACAGTGCAGCACTCCCTCAGTACTGACCCTCTGGCAGTGCAGCAATCTCTCAGTACTGACCCTGTGACAATGCAGCACTCTCTCAGTACTGACCCTGAGACAGTGCAGCACTCTCTCAGTACTGACCATCCGACAGTGCAGCACTCCCTCAGTACTGACCCTGAGACAGTGCAGCACTCCCTCAGTACTGAACATCTGACAGTGTCGCACTCCCTCAGTACCGACCATCAGACAGTGCAGCACTCCCTCAGTACTGCCCCTCTGACAGTGCAATGCTCCCTCAGTACAGACACTTCGACAGTGCAGCACTCCCTCAGTACAGACCCTCTGACAGTGCAGCAGTCCCTCAGTACTGACCCTCTGGCAGTGCAGCAATCCCTCAGTACTGACCCTGTGACAATGCAGCACTCTCTCAGTACTGACCCTGAGACAGTGCAGCACTCTCTCAGTACTGACCATCCGACAGTGCAGCACTCCCTCAGTACTGACCCTGAGACAGTGCAGCACTCCCTCAGTACTGACCCTGTGACAGTGCAGCACTCCCTCAGTTCTGACATTCTGACATTGCAGCACTCCCACAGTACTGACCCTGTGACAATGCATCACTCT